>NW_004797749.1:76231-83394 GCF_000002075.1 Aplysia californica
CCGGGGCCTTTGAGCTCCAAAATAAAATCTAAAAAGTCATAAGGGCTGTCCTGCAATAGAATGTCGGCGGAATCCGACCTTCCATTGCAGAATTGCAACACTTACAGCCACACTGTGCACACGTGGGCACAGTGTGGCCTGTATACAAGAAACAAAATTCACCCCGCCTTCAACCATAGAACTTAAGAGGATTTACTGCGTATCATCACATTCACACGGAGAACCAGATTGCTTCCGGTGGTACCACCATCTACACCGACAACAACACGCTCCACAGACAAGTACATCTTAAGACGACCCTCCAGGCTATTGCCGTATGGGTCACCCTGCACAGACCAATCACGATCTGCTCAGTTTATATCACACCAAATTACCCCCTCAGAATAACCCAACTAAATGACTTAAAGGCTCAGCTTCCAAAACCCTATATTTTGCGAGGTGATTTCAATGCCCACAGCCCCCTTTGGGGAGACAAACCTACAGACCAGAAAGGAAAAATAATAGAAAATTTAAAAAACCCAAAAACATCTGTCTCTTAAATGGTAGGTCCCCAACTTACCGAAACAGAGCCACTTATGGCACTTCATCCCTTGACCTCACCTTTTGTACCCCTGACCTAGTCACAGATCTTGAGTGGTCTGTGCTGGATGACCGTACAGACCATTTCCCAGTTCTTCTAAAAAACAATAGCCTCCAAAACGACCCGATCCCAGAATGCTTCAACTTCAAAAAAGCAAACTGGAACTGGTTTGCCAATCAATGTTCCCCACTTTCGACCACAACTACAATAAATTCCACGAAAAGCTTTTAGAAATATGCCAAAAACACATACCAAAAACAAATACAAAACCCTGGAGGAACAAGATCTGGTTCTCTTGGGAATGTGAGGATGCAGTAAAGAAAAAGAAGGCAGCGTATCGAAAAGCCGTCAACAACACCACGACAGAAAACAAGATAAATTATTTAAAGGCTCGAGCTGAGGCACGTAGATGCCTCAGGGAGAGCAAAAGACAATCATTCAAAAAATACATCTCCAAAATCAATAGCCAGACACCACTCAACCAAGTTTTCAAAATTGCTAAAAAATTCATGGGTAGATGCACAGACACCATTCGGCACGTCCAGAGGCCGGATGGAACCACAGCTGAAACACACAAGTAGACATCGCAAACACAATAGCTACATCTCTCGCCAAAAACTCATCCCAAGCAAACTACAACACCAATTTTCAAAACATCAAAACTAACAGAGAAAAACAACACCTAAACTTCCACTGAAACAACACTGAAACCTACAATGCAGACTTCACAATAGATGAACAAACATCGTGCATCTCGGACCTGGGCAATACAGCCCCGGGACCGGATGACATCCACAACCAGATCATTAGACACTTACCCTCAGAAACACTCACAGTCCTACTAGACATACGACGACATGTGGCGGTCGCACTCCTTTCCGGAGTCTTGGCGTCTCGCCACTGTCATTCCAATACCCAAACCAAACAAGGACCACACACACCCAACAAATAAAGAGACCAATAGGACTAACGAGCTGTCTCTGCAAACTCATTGAAAAAATGATCCACAGGCGACTCATGTGGTTTCTGGAAACGACGGGCTCGCTGAGCGGTCTCCAGTGTGGATTCAGGAAAACTCGATCCACTCTGGATCACCTGGTCCGCCTGGAGACCTTTATACGCAAGACGTTCGCTGAAGGAGGCCACATGATCGCCATCTTTTTCAACCTAGAAAAAGCCTTCGACACAACCTGGAAGTACAGCATTCTTCGAGACCTGCACGCACTCGGAATACGCGGTCACCTCCTTGCCTTCATTGGCAACTTCCTGAAGAACCGTTCCTTCCAGGTTCATGTCAGATCCTCCCTTTCAGACCCCCACCAACAGGAGGAAGGAGTCCCCAAGGGAGCATCCTTTCTCCTCTCCTATTCGAAATTAAAATAAATTCCAAAGTAAAAACCCTCCAAACAGCATAGACAGCTCGTTATAGGTTGATGACTTTTTGATATGCTGCCGTTCGAAAAATCCTCATTTGAGATTTACGGAAAGGCAGCTGCAAACGCAGCTGCACAAACTCGAAAAGTGGGCAAACAATAACGGTTTCAAGTTCTCCCCGTCAAAGACGGTTGCAGTAAACTTCTGCGGAACAGGCAGGCGTGTGCTACAGCCAGATTTGACACTATACAGGGAAAGGATTCCCGTCCAGGACCAAGCTCGTTTCCTCGGCATCATTTTCAACAAAAAACTCACTTTTCATACCACACATCAAAGATCTTCGTGTGAGGTGCCAGAAAGCGCTAAACGCTTTGAAAATTCTATCGCATTCGGAGTGAGGCGGGGAGTCAAAACACCTTCTCCACTTGTACATCTCCCTTGTCCGGTCCAGGCTTGACTACGGCTGTCAAGTCTACGTATCGGCAAAACCACACATCTTAAAAATGCTAGACCCAGTACAGAACCAAGGACTCCGCCTCGCTCTGGGGGCTTTCCACACTTCTCCGGTGGAGAGCCTCCAGGCCGAGGCCAACATACCACCACTGTCACTCAGGCGCACACAACTCTCACTACAATACGCAATGAAACAGAGCTCAACACCGGAAAATCCAGCGCACAACTGCATTTTTAAAACAAACCAGAAACCATAAACAGATTCCAAAACAACGAAAAACTCATCAAACCCTTCGGCCTCAGAATCCTTGAGGACCTCAAAAACGTACACTTTTCCAAACAAGACATCCAACAATTTCTTTTCCCCGATCTCCATCCCTGGTACCTCACCAAGGCAAAAGTAGACTTACAGCTGACCACACACACAACAAAGAAAGCACAAACACCAAAACTTTTAAAGCAGAATACAAAAAACTAATAGATAAATACCCCGGTGCAGAGCTCATCTTCACGGATGGCTCCAAAAAAGACTATGAAGTGGGCGCCGCAGCCCTATCTCCCAACAATACACACCAGAGGAGACTCCATCATGAAGCCTCCATTTTCTCTGCGGAGGCCACTGCCATTGACATGGCACTGGACTCCTTAGAAAATTCTCCAAACAAATCTTTCCTAATCCTTTCTGACTCTCTGTCTTGCATCACCTTACTCACAAACTACACACTCTTACACCCAAAAATAGTTAGGCTACAACAGAAAATTCACACACTATCCGAGACAGGAAAAAACATCATATTCGCATGGATACCTAGCCATATGGGCATCCGAGGAAATGAGCAGGTAGACGACCTGGCGAAGAAAGCTTCATCCCTTCTGCTGGGATCAACAACAAACACTCTCCCACAGACTGACTTTTGAAATAAAGTCAAAAAGTACACCTCCAGTCTGTGGGAGAGCCACTGGGAAAAACAGAAAAACAATAAACTGAATGTTATAAAACCCAAACTGAAACAGCGAAATCCTTCGGACCTCTCCAGAAGAGACGAAGTCATTTTTACTCGATTGCGCATCAGACACACGGCCCTGACCCACAAATACCTCCTACAAGGAGATGAGAAGCCGTTCTGTGTTGGATGCGACACAAATTTTACCGTTAGACACATCTTAACCGAATGTCTAGACTTTGGAGAGGTCCGAAGGAAATATTATAAATGCAAGAAATTGCAAGACATTTTTTCCGTCGTTGGTCCCAGCAGAATTTTGAATTTTGAATTTTATGAAGGCCATAGGCCTTTATGGCAAATTATAAAATGAAACAATATTGTTAAAAAATGTTATTGTTTTTTATAAGAGTTGTTTTAAATCGCAAATATATTTACACTTAATTTTTAGTATTTTAGCATTTGAAAGTCTAATTGTGGACCAACCGTGCAGTGAACTTTACTGTTGCGAATGCTAACAACTTGTGTTTTGCGCGCTCATATGACCTTATGTAGTTGCGAGCGCCGTAAAACCGTGTACTACTACTACTACACTAATCTTTAAGTGTTACATAGTGTGTTTTTTTCACACAAATCTGTAAATGTCATATTTATGTGTCCTCCCTCCCCCCCATTAGTCTTTTAGTTTTCATCATCAATGCCTTTCTCACCCTGCACCAGGGTATAGGCCACGGACAAACGCCTTCCACCTTTCTCTATCCTGGGCTACTGGGCTACTAGGCTAGCCTCTTGATGTTATTCCATGTCTTCCTACTTTTCTGTACATCGATTTCTGTGATTCTTCTCCAGCTTTTTTACATTACGCGTATTTTCCCACAAATCTGTAAGTATTACATTTATGGGTTTTTCCCCAAATCTTTAAGTGTTATATTATGTGTGTTATCCCCACAAATCTGTAAGCGTTATATTTTTCCCCCACCCCAGCAAACCACGGAGCCCAACTACCCCGAGAACTTGCTTATCGCCATCAACAAGAATGGCGTGAACCTTATACACCCGCAGACCAAGGTGAGCAAAGCAAAAAAAAAAAAATGGTTTGTGTTTTTTCCCCCCTATGTTTGTGTGATGTGGTTTCTTAGGAGACTGCTAAGAGTATCGTGGAAGGAAAAGAAATCAAATGAGGTAGTGCTTGATGAAGCCCACGTGGGACGCTCAATGTTAAAAACAATCAGGAAACGACAAATGCAGTTTTTGGGACACCTGAATAGACATAAGGGTCTTGAACATCTAGCTCTCACTGGCAAAATTGAAGGCAAGCGAGGCAGGGGTAGGCCCAGAACAACATACTTAGGGAACCTAAACAAATGGATAACAGGGAAAAATCAGGGAAACGTAGCTTTTCTGAGAGCATCCGAGCAAAGGAATGAATGGAAAATCATGATCGCCAATGTCTGTCGCAGATCTGGCACTGGATGATGATGATGATGTTTGTGTGGTAACAACAGTTAATTAGAAAGATGAAAGAGACAAATGCAGTTGAATCGACACATGAATCGATGTAAAAATCTTGGAACTTCTTGGTCTCGCTGGAAAAATAGAAAGCAAGCGAACTAACCAGAATAAATTGCGTAGGGATGGGGGGCAGCTAAGATATTATTTAGGGCAACTGTGTATTTTTTTAACTTGCGTGTATGTTTCCACTCTAACATATTCCGTCCCATTGTGTGTCTGTGTGTGTATGTTTGTGTGTGTCGATGTGTGTGTGTTTGTCTATGTACACCGACATATTCCTCTGTGACGTCCATATTCCAGGAGTTACTGGCCACCTACATGTTCTCTATTAACTGTGTGTGTCTATGTGTGTGTGTCCCCACACTTACATAAACCCGTCCTGTCTATGTGTTCCACGAGTTACTGGCGACCCACACGTTCTCCAAGATCTCCAACTGGAGCAGCGGCAACACCTACTTGTGTCTATGTGTCTGTCTATGTGTGTGTGTGTGTCTATGTGTGTTCCCACACTGACATCTTCCCCCCGGGGCAGTACCGCTGACTGTAGTGTCTTTAGGCCATTCCCAAAGGGGGAACATTTCTCGTTCAAGCATAGTAGAATTGTAAATGGGCTGACTCATGTCACGCTCATAACTGTGCCTGATCTACGACAGGGAACTGCTGCTTTTTCTTTCCTGATCCTTACTATTGTTATTTTCCTCTACTTCTTTTGTATGTTTGTCACTCTCTTGTGACTTGCTATCTTGGGGTGCCTTGATAGTCGAAGCTAGAGAGGTGAGCAGTCTAAGTCTGATTCCCTGTAAAGATTTCTCTGTTGACACCCACCCCTTGGCGCTCATATGACCGTATGCAGTGGCGAGCGCCGTAAAACCCTCTACTATAAAAAAACCCCCAAAACACTGACATCCTGTGTGTATGTTCCAGGAGTTACTGGCCACCCACATGTTCTCCAAGATCTCCAACTGGAGCAGCGGCAACACCTACTTCCACATGACCATCGGCAACCTGGTCAAGGGCAGCAAACTCTTGTGTGAAACCTCCATGGTAAGTCGACGCAGCTCATGATCTTGGGTTTCTTTCTTTTTCTTTCTTTTTCTTATTTTTTAAATTTATTTTTATTTCTTTCTTTATTTTTAAAAACATTTTTGGGGGTTTATTTATTTGTTTAGTTATTTATTTATTTATTCATTTATTCATTCATTTGTTTATTAAAATGTTTTCCTCATGAGTGAGTGACACAAATGATAAAACAGCAGACTTGTCCAACATTTTTTCCCGTTTTGAGCTACTAAGACCAAGATTTCAGAAACCAAACGTTCTATCTGCTCTGTCAAAATCATAGGATTATTCCGATTGATTATCAAGAAAGTCATTTATAGAATTGCTTTCGAAAAAGCTTGATGTGTTGGGAAACTCAAAATTTTTCAAAAGAAGGTACTAGGTACCGTACTGAGCTGAGAGAACTTTGTAATTATAATAGAGTGGTGAATTGTCCCGTCGATTTTCATGAACTGTCCCAGATTTGGCAATGAGGAATTTGAGAGTAGGTACCAGAAACTAAATTTTCAAAGTAGCTGTATGTCAAATTTATCTGTTCCATTTGAAAGGCCTATATCCACTGAGCATTTTGGTACCATTCTTTAACCTCTCAGTCAATTTTTAAGAAAATGGTTGTTGTTTAAAATTTGATCAAATTTGTTAAAGTCAGTCACTGGCTGCGTAACCCCATGTTTAACAGAATCCGAGTGTTTGTTATAGCAAACACGAGGTTTTGTGTAGATAATTACAGGCACTGAGCAAGTAATGTATAAAGAGAAGTCACAAGTAGTGGCTGAAATGCCTGCATATTATGAGCTGTGTAAAAAAAAGACCAATTCGTTCAAATACACAAGCTGAAATGCCTGCATCTGACGAGTTGTTTAAAAAAAAGTCGTGTTCGTTCGAATACACAAGCCTGTGTCATCTCGAGCGCACAATTCATTACGTAGATCTACGTCAAGACTAGCTTATCATTGTAATAGTGATCAGTTGCCGAGGGATAAAAAGACTGACGTGTTTGTATATGCGACGTTCAACGCCGGACCGCTAGTGCCCCCCTCACCGACACGCACACACAGCCACATGTGTGCAGGCCGCCCATCTGACCCCGACACACGCCAGAGTAGACACGTACGCGTGCCAACAACACACGTGTAGGTATTTAAAAAGGCCGCTGATTGGTCGCATGCAATCGGCTAAGTGAATAATGGTTCATGATGCAGGTGCAATGGATGGTTTCTGGGAATAGATAAAGTTTGTTCTGG
>NW_004797749.1:83494-96194 GCF_000002075.1 Aplysia californica
GGAGAAAAATGAGCGAAGCCACGTCTGCGGGGGCTGTTCACCCTGGCAGCGACCTCGTTGATTCCGAGCTCGCTGATTTAAGTGCTTGTTGAATCCGGGTTACTTTTATTGATTTTTAAAGAAGGAAAAAAAACGGGGAATCTATCTCATCTCGTTGAATCCGAGTTCTCGCTGAATCCGAGCTCGTTAAATCCGAGTTCCACTGTACCAAGAGCTCTAAACATCTCCACATTAACAGAGTACAATCACTATAACAAATAATATATGGAGCCTAATTTTTTTCAAGGCACGATCATTACAAATCAGTATTTTATCACCTCAAACACGATGATCTGTCGTTATTTCGACAAAAACACCGAGCGCTGGCCCGGCCGGCGCCGCACCAGCCCCCGCGGAAGGATTGATGAGAAATAATTCCAAGCTGATTACTTTATTCTAATAGAAAATGTACTGATCTTTTAATTGATACCTTTTTTGAGCCGGTATTTTACATATTTTGTTTAAAAAGTGACCTTTAAACATTTTGACAGTATTGTTAAAAGCTTTCTATTTAGACGCCAAAGGCGAAATATATATCACGGGAAAGCAGTTTAAAGTTCTACAGTTCTCCGTCAATGAAAAGACGGTATTTAATCATCTCTCGTTCCGCGAAGCATTTGAATACACGTGTGTTAATTTTTCAACCGGCCGACCGCGCATTCAGACGGCGAGGGGCTTCGCTTTCGTCGGTGATTCTCCAGCTCCTAATAATCGGACATATAAACAACTTACACCATTGTAACGAGGAAAAGCTGAACTTTTACAAGGTGTACCGCATTTGGTGTTTTATAGCGAAAGAGCAAAGAAACAGCGATCAGAATTACCCCAATTTCACCGATACCACGCGGTCGGAAGGCCGCGAGTGCCCGCGAGGCCGTGTTTACGCTACGTATTGAGAGCTGTATCATGTAAATTACTCCAAAACCTGTCCCACTTGATGTAATTTTGTTTGTTGTTACATAATTCCATGTTGTGATGTTGGGTGTTCCTGATTGGTTTTTGAAAAAGTTGGCAGACATGATACTGCAAGAATTGTAGGACAACTAACGTGTGATGTTTTGTGTTTTTCAGGGCTACAAGATGGACGACCTCTTGACCTCGTACATCAGTCTGATGCTGAACAACCTGAACAGGCAGAAGAGGGCTTAAAAGATCCACGTTGGTGGGACACAGCACTGGAGGCGCTCGCTCACTCTCTATCTACCATCTCTCTCTATCTACCACCTCCCTCTTTCTCTCTCTCTCTCTTTCCCTCCCCCACACTCCTGTCTCTCTCTATCACGATGATCTAACATTGAGGTGAGAGAGACTTGGGGAAAACAAACTGTCTGGTTGCCAGAATAAACAAGACTGAAGTGGACGCGAGAAGTAACAGACAAATTTGTCCTGAAAAGTTACGTTTTTGTGCCAAGTTACATCGCTGGATCCAGAACAACAGGACTACTAACATCAATGAAGGTCTGTGTGTTTTTCCCCCCCATATTTTCTGTTGTTTTATCTTTTGACACTGTGATGTGGGCGTCACATATATTGGTTACAAAGAAAATCATGAATTTTTGAGTAATTCTTTCAGCAGTGTCTTTTTTTTTTTTTTTTTGGGTGGATGTGGGCGTCACAGATATTGACTACAAAAAAAGTCTTATTTGAGCCATCTCTCAGTGTTCATCAGTGCTCAATTGGTTCACTCCATACCACAATGGGAGGGCCCAACAATGGAGATAAAGGCTACGAAAAACTGATAGAATGACGTATTATATATGCAAAACAAAACACCAAAGTGCACAAGTTTTGTGCCAACAACAGTCTGTCTGCCTGCCTGCCCGAAGCTGATCTTTGATCTATCTATAGAAATCTTGTTTTGTTCTGTCTCGAGATTTGTTGGTTTTTTGCAACTGCAATAAAAGTTCTTATCTTTATTCATGATACAAGTGTAATTTAAAATACATGCCCACCTGATGCGGTTCTTAAGGATGCACCTGAAGATTGGTTGGTGGCAGTTTTCTGTACACTGCGTGTGGCATCATGGTGAAATCAGGCATTCGTCATTCGAACGACATCGAAGAAACCAGCATTATTCAAACCACTGGGCTTGAAAAAAAAATTGGGGGGGGGCTCAATGCCTTTTATGTCTATGTAAAAACACATTTCTGTGTGGATTACCCTGAACAATTGTCTTGAATTGTATTCTTGATTAAATGAATATTTCTTCCATCAAAAGCAAGACGAATGAATGGGTTTTAACTTACTTTGAGTTGATACCAATAACTCCATATGCTAAAAAATTGACGAGCGCCTGATTCCACCACGTCGTGACACATATTTCTTTTCTGATAGACTTTTGAAAATGTTTGTATTGGCGGCATCAAATGACCAGTGTGTAATAATGGGCATCAAATGACCTGTGTGTATTAATGGCATGGAGTGACCCGAAATTTTCCAGTAGTACAGGGTAATATTTCCGAGCTGTGAATGGTGATGGGTTTGTGGCACCAAGGTTTCATTGCTACTTTATTCTAGAGTTTTGTTCCGTATGTCTTTGTGGAAGATCGATGGTAATTATGTTTGTAACTAGATCTGGGGGTTTTTTGTTTGCCACTGGCGGGCAATTTTGGTTTCACCCAGAATTTGGTGTACAGTACCAGCATTTATGGTGTAGTGGCAAGGTGGTTTGTCACCATGCAGAGAAGATGTGAGTTCGATTCCCCATTTGGGTAGGACTTTTTATCAAGCATCTCTGTCTGTTGGGGAAGTTGTATCTTTCACGGTCTCGGCATGGGTGTTCCCCGACAGACAGTGTCTAACAGCCCGCCTCCAAAATGATATAAATTATGTGGGTGTACAGAGCTGTAAGACCTCTGCAGTTAAGTTTTATGAATAGAATTGGTTGTTCAGATGTCTAGATATCTACACCCTTTTGTTGGATATGGCCAATGTATCCGCGAATAATTTTTTAAAAAAGAGTTCCTATGTACCGTACATCCCTGACTCTCAGTTCATATTTATATTTTTTACCATGGGTAAAGGGCAGAAATTTGCTGTTGATCTCTTATTTTAAACTTTCTGATATTCCCTGAGGTAGTGGAGAGTTTGACGTCGTAGATGAGGAGAAGATGTTTCCGCAAACAGGGCCCGCTGTAGTGTTCGTCTGTTCTATATATATATACCGAGCACGTGTTGGAGACCAGTGTTTACAAAATTACACGTGTAGTATGTGTGTCAAGATGCGTGTCAGGCTGTCAAATGTATCGTCGCCACCACCACTGCTAAGACATTCCAATGGATATGTGTTTACTTGATTCAACTTTATTTTTTTTTATAGATGGAGTTTTTCACGAAATGCTTTTAGAGATATTTATAATTTCTGATTGAGACGTGTGTGTTTACGTAACTGATGATTTGTACGTACGTCAGCCTGAGTTCCCTTGATCAAATCAAAGTGTTACAAGCTTTGTGAACCAAGTGCTGTTAGTTTTTATTCCATTTTTTTTTTAATGTTCCATTTTTTTTTTGGTGGTGCATTGGTTCCTAAAAGCTCACTTGTATATATACATGATGATTATATTATAGTTGATTACGTCTGTATATCTTTTCCTTCGGGGGAAATTTTTTACCCACACGTATTGGTGTGGGAGAAAATCTGCTGTTCAAAACTTGTTTGAGTGCTATATACATTGCTGTGTATATATATATTCCATGGTGGGTTCTTTGTTCATTGTTCTTGCTGTCCCAGAAGAGAGGGTGGTGGTGATGTGAAGGGAATGAAGACTTGTTCATGTCAGAGTCCGCCCCCATGATGTACTTTTCAGAATGATGTAATGCGCACGAAGCAGTATATGACCTTATTGTGTTGCATGTGCCGTAAAACACTAAAACTAAAACTAAGCAGTTGGATTTGTTTGTTAGGATTTGAAGAAGGTCAACATTCCGTGCACTCAGAGCGAGTGGGTTAAAAACTTTGTAATACTTTTTTTGTTGTTGACACGGCTGGTAGTGGTGGTAACACCTCTGTGCGACCGACATTTGTGGTGTAGCGGTTAGGCGCTTCGCTGTCACATGCAGAAGACTCAAGTTTGATACCCGAGTGGTTGGTCGATCATGGTATTGTGTGTACATCGGTGAGTCTGCTTACTTCAAAGCAAACCATGAGGTGGTGCTCAAATGACCTTATGCAAGCGCCGTAAAAACTCTAATAAAACTAAAAAAACCCCATTATGGTTGTGAAAGTCGACATCTGTGTCAGTGAGGGTCTAGCTCGTCGTTTGCTTCAATGGTTTCATTTTTTATTGCAGAATAAGTTAACTTTGCTGTGAGCGCCCCCTAATTATGTTTTGTTACTATCGAAACGTTTCTGTAGGTCAAGGTCATACGGATACGTCAATGTTTGATTTTGTGATGATTTGTACCGTGAGCTGTGAGCTACTTGGTTAGTGATTTTACAATAGTTGTTGGTTTTTTGTGGTTTGTGTTTTTTAAATCAATTTTGGTTGTGTATCCTTATTTATGAACTTTTCTGTGAAGCTATATATATATTATGTTTATGATGTTTCATTTATGCTGAGGTAGACAGGTTGCAGTAAAGAGTTGTGATTACTCTCTTACTTTTTATATATAATATTTACAGCATTTGATTTTCTCTGTTGTTTTAGGGGCCTCACATTTTTTGGATTTTTTTCCTTCTTCTGAGTGAGTGTGGGTAACTGACAATAGTTATATATAAATCTATTACATATTTACTTTGCAAGCACAGAGCGACCGCTCCCAGTGTAACCCTCCGTCGTATGTCACTTTTTCCAAAATGTCGTGTGGGCGGAGTCTTGCACTAAGCAGTCAGGAGGGACACCAAACTGATGTTTTTTTGTTAGGGCCATTTTCAGCAGGACTGGTTTGGCAGTCACGGTTGATAAACTATTTGTTAATGCCACGGGAATTGTTTTCCGGACGAAGAGGATTATCTACAATAACTCGGACTACATTTCTTTGCTCAGCGTCAAGTTTTACGTGCCTTCAACTCTAGCGAGCCTCGATTTTTTTCTTCTTTTTTTTTTTCTCCGACTCTTTTTCATCACCTGCTCATCCTCCTTTGATATCATCGTATCCCATGTTTTCACAGAAAGAAATGTGTTTATGATGTCTATCGCGTCAGCCATTATGCTTACTCCAAGTCCAAGTGAACTTTCCTGTGTTATGCAATGATTCCAATGACTCTATGATGACTTTATAATGCACCGTTTGTGGTTACTGACTTACAGGTTGAGTGTATACCTTTATGGCTTTGTGTTTTTATACGTGTGTGTGTGTGTGTGCATGTGTGTGCGTGTAACATTTCCATGTGCTTGTTTATGTTGCTATGTATGTCCTTGAGTTACATGAGTTCGGCACATGTTGCTCATACATATACATATATATCTATAAATATATATACCAGTGTACCATAGTTATTACATATCAGACTGCGTTTACATACAGAGTTTCTACACATTTTTGTAGGGTACCTCATACTTTCCGCATTTCGTTGTTTGTTCTGGCCAGAAGTTTCTGTTTCAGCAAAAGTGAAGGGTGTCCCGTCCTGTCTCTTCTTCCCTTGTAGTCCCTCATCTGTTGGTGTCTTTTTCTTCTCCCCCTGGCTTGTGGAAAGCAGCAATATCGTTTTGTGTGCTGTAGTTGAGTTTAGGAGCTCAATGTTGCTTCATTAGAAGTCATGCCGAACTGCGATTATTATCGACGAACGTGGCTGGGATTCATATTCACAACAAGGATCTCTTGAAAACGTAAAGATTTTTTATTTTTCATGATGGACCACTCATCTCGGTCATTTTCTTTATTTTCGTTAAGTTTGGTTGAACTGAGTTGTAAACCCGTACCTTGAGTAAGCCTGATTCCCGGTTTGGACTTCTCTGTTGACATTCTTCCTTTGGCGTTCATATGACCTTATGCAGTTGCGAGCACCATGAAACCTTACTAAAACTAAAACCATACCTCAATGGAGTTTTCAGTGAATTTATTTTAGAGGGGCGAAATGGAAGGGGGGAGATGGGTAGGGGGGGGGGTATGCTCTGTTTTTTGCCCATTTGCCGTGAACTGCTTCGTTGGGAGTGATCATGGTTTACAACAACGCGACGTTTAGCGTGACTTAATTGGCCTTCACCTTTGTTCATCTCGATGCTGTCGCCTGTTTTGTTAAACGTCACCTGTTTTGTTAAACGTCACCTGTTTTGTTAAACGTCGCCTGTTTTGTTAAACGTCGCCTGTTTTGTTAAACGTCGCCTGTTTTGTTAAACGTCGCCTGTTTTGTTAAACGTCACCTGTTTTGTTAAACGTCGCCTGTTTTGTTAAACGTCGCCTGTTTTGTTAAACGTCACCTGTTTTGTTAAACGTCACCTGTTTTGTTAAACGTCACCTGTTTTGTTAAACGTCTCGCAGCTACGGCCTGCTCTCACACCGTACTTGTCTCTGATGGGGGAAATGACCACCCGCAACTTGTCTCTCCTCATTGGTCGGATCTCATCAAAGTCTTTTTTTGTTTTGATTTCCACTCTGCGGTCTCACTTCTTCTGTTGGTTGATGGGAAATTTCCTGATGCTGGTTCTAAGAAATTGTAAAAAGTTCTCAATTGGGGCAAATTTTTACGGAGTATGTCAATTTTTCTGTTGTATTTCCCTTCCCCCAGCCAGCTTTGGAAGCCCGCCTTCTGAATGATCTAAATTAAATTGTGTCAATGATGGGGGGGGGGGGGGGGGGGGGGGGGGGGGGCTAAAACACCAGCAATAAATTTATATAACCAAGAAATTTTTGTCAGTACTAACCTCTGTTCTCAGCTTCCAGCTGTCTCACTTTATATCGCTATTATATTTATCTTTCTCTTGGGTAATTTGGGGTTTTCTTAAAAACTGTATTAGGCTCAGGACCGAAGAAGGAATGACCTTTTGACCTTTTTTTGGTTTTGTTTTTGTGTTTTGTCTATGTGACACATTATGGTAGCGAGAGTTTGATTGTCTGAATTTTGTCCGCCTCGAGTGCGTGGTCCTAAATGGGTCGTTCGGTTCTGAATGTTACAAACAGAATCAGCGGCCTGCCATTTTGCGGCTTTTAAAATTAAGTTCATTTTTATGACTGTATCATCATTGAGTTATCATTCCTGTAAATAGAGGACTGTGATTTCCTCCCTCCAGTGATTAGGCCACTTAAAAAAAATAAATTCTGTTTCATATTTTGCTTTGTAAAAATATTGCTGCAGTGGTATTTTGTATTTCCCCATTTACAAATGAGTGACGTTTGTTTCCTGATTATTTCAACAGAACCAAATTTTGTGTTCTCTATTTCTACCTTAAGAGACATAGATTTATCTTCTTTTTTTTTAGCTTTTTAAAAAAAAATCCTAACAAAAGACACGCACAGATTTTTTACAGCTGTGTGAGTACAGCAATAGATGATTCAACATTCCAAGACGTTGGGGGTGTAGTCGCCTGGATTCTTTCTCAGCAAACCGAGAATGTCATACAGGGGTGTCCACTTTACAGCAGCCCAGATAAGAGCAACCTCCGCCTAAAAGTAAAAGCAGCCAAGGCTTGCTTCTTATCATGGAGGTTGCTGTTAGGCGGACGCCACTGCTGTAGTAATTGTTTCTCCTTTGTAGTGAAAACCGTGCACATACATTACATATATATTGTAACCCATGTCCTCACTTATATTAAGATTGAGTTTGAAAAAATATATTATAATAAATGTGGAGTCCGCTTAAACTTAAACCCAACATGTTTAGTTAGATTTAATTGGAAAATGGCGGTGAATAAAAAAAAAATTAAATAAAATCCCCAATTTTTTTTCCCCTTCACTTTGAGTGAACTCTGTAAACCAAAAACCTGACTAAATGGAATTTAGAAAATTGCAAATTTGGCAACTCCGTAGATTTTGGTTCAAGCCGACTCCACTGTGTACTTTGTATCTTTCCGTGTGTCTGCGGTGTAGTTTACAAGCCTGGTGTCTGTGTCCTACATAGAAGAAGAAGCAGGTACTTGGCTTTGTTTGTGACTGCCTCTAGCAATGTAGCGTTTGTTCCCCCCCAACAGGTTTGTTTTATTCCCGTGGCTTTTGTTTTCCCCCGACTTGTGTTTACGATCACATATTCTGCTGCCTGTGTACAAAGACATTTTTCACACGGTGTGGACTTGTGTTGACGCATGCATTGGTTATTGATCATGATGGCACTGATGCGTTTTGTTGAACATGTGTGTAACATAAAAACTTGTACCTACACTGTTTTGTGAAAGCTCTTCACCGTATGTAAGACTATAGGAAGTGGTTATAATTTACTTGCGCTTTGCGTTTATCGTCTCGGTATTTCTCACCTGAGTTTGTTTGAACCCCGTGCCCCCAAAACTAACCTTCACATTATTACTGCAATTACGCTTCGTGCTGTCTGTGTATGATGTAGAAAGCTTGCATTGTTTTCTCTCCCCCCCCCCCCCACACACACACAGCCGCACATACACACACACACACACACACACACACACAGCCGCACGGAGTTGTGTGGGTAGGCGGGGTGCACGGACAGTGTGTATGTCATCATCGGCTATTTATTTCTGTACTTGTATTGTATACTTTGGAGGATCACCTTTGAGAGATGTCAGGACTTTCTACTTTATGCAACAAAACGTGAGAAGGAAATGTTTTGGGACAGCTCATCCTGAAACGTTCCCAAGTTCTTTACTTTCAATTCTTTTCGTGATGATGATGATGCTTGTTTTTTCAAAAATCTTTGGTTCACGTATCAAGTTTTGAGTGGCTCCTGGCTACTTTGTCGTGCAAATGACCTCAGAGATGGATGTAGTATACCTGTCACGGCGCAGGGTTCTTCCTCAAGTACTCTTGCAGTCGCAACTGGTTGAGAAGCAAAAGTCTCTCCTGTCTATGTGAGTGGCCGGCAATATTTCTCATTTATGGAGGCCTCTTTTTTTTAAAAAAAGAAAAAGAAAAGGATGTGACATTTGTCTAGCCAAAATATCGCCACTTTTGATTTTAAGATACTTTTCCTCATCCATGCTCTCTGTGCTGAGAAACAATTGGGAATAATAATTCAAACTTTGCAGTCTCACAGCCAACAGTATAAAATACCGTGTCTACTTCATCTGGTCACCCAGCCAGGAGATTGTCTGCAACGGACCACTCAGGCCTGTCGCAGAACTTCGTCAAGTGACAGGATCGGATAATTTTCACCACAAAGTGTTGAATTGAGGCCTTTTTAGCCGAGCTTGGGCTCGTTGGAAATAAGACAGGTCTTACCCGGGGTAGCCATCAATCTTACTAGCCTCCTCCCTTGATCTGTATTTTCTACTTTTCCCAAAGACCAGAATACTTACTGGATTCCAACTTTTCATAAGAGCAGAAAACAACACTGGGGGCTCTGAGAGAAAAAAGCCCATTCCAGGCCATCTAATCATGAACTTGACATAAATTATTGTTTTAAGACTCATGTTATTATAAAGATATCTGTACTTCAATGAAAAAAAAAAGTAGAAACAAACTATACAATGAAATGTATTCATGTTCAGACAAAATTTTAATTATAAAGTGACCATACAGTACAATGGCAGAGAGTTTGTACATCTATCTTTTTTCCTCCCATTTGGTAAATCTATATATATGACTATACAATAAATATTATGCATATATGAATTAATAAAAAATATGATTGCGGATATGACAGGTGTTTTTTTTTACCTTTGTGGGCACAACTCGAAACACAAGACAGACACAAAACACACCAAACAAAAACACACACTAAAAAAAGAGAAAAACACCAAAAAACCAAACACAACACAAAACACAAAAACACACAACAGAAAACACCAAAAACACACAACAGAAAACACAACCCACAAAAGAACCCACAACTCTCAACAGAAAAAACACACAACACACACAACAGAAAACACAGCACACAACAGAACACGCTACAGAACGCATAACGCGCAGCTGAAAACACAAAAAACACCCCAACACATGCAACAGAAAACACAGCACACAAAAGAACACACAACACACAACAGTAAACACAACCCACAAAAGAACACACAACAGAAAACACATCAGAACACCCAACGCACACAACAGAATACACAGCACACAACAGAACGCACAACCCACAAAAGAACACACATCAGAATACACAAACACCCAACACTCACTACTGAAAACATAACACGGAAAAAGAACACAGTATACACAACACACAAAAGAGTGCCACACAACAGAAAAACAACTCACTACATGTACAGAAAACACAACACACAAAAGAACACAGTATACACAACACACAAAAAGCACACAAAAAACCCAAACAAACACACACAACAGAAAACACAACAGACAACAGAAAATCAACTCACTACAGAAGAACACACAAAAGAGCACACAACAGAAAAAAACACAATACACTCATCTTCAAACAGAACAAAAACACAAAAAAGAACACACATTCACAAAAAAACCCAAACAACACAATACATGTAGGCTACACGATAGAACATAAAGCACAGAAAGTAATAGGAAAACAGAACCATTTAACACAATTGAACACACAACATTCAAAAGAAAACAGAAAACCCAACATAAAAAACAAATTATGAAAAAAAAGAAAGCACAAATTAACTCACAACACATAAAAGAACACACAACATACAAAAAACAACTGAAACACATAACTCACAGCACAAATCACAAAAGAAAACAGAACACACAACAGGAAAAACAACCCCCCTCCCCCCAGAAAAAAACAACGAACAACAATAATAGAAAACACACAACACAAAAGACAAAATAAAACAACGTACGAAAGAACACACAACAAACGAAAGATAACAGAACACACAACATGATACCAAAAAAGCCGCAACAAAAAACACAGAAAACACAACACACAACAGAAGAAGAAAAAAAACCAACAACAGAAATTAGCAAACACAACAGAAAATAACAAACAAAAGTGTCAAAAGAAAACACAGGAACAATTGAAAACAGAACACACAATACAAAACAGAAAAGGAAACACAACATACAGAGAACGCACAACAGACAAAAGAAAAAACACACACACAAAAAAGAAAATAGAGAACACAACAGAAAAAACAAATGATAACAGAACACGCAACTGAAAACAAAAGAAAAAAGACCCAAAAAAATTAATTAAAAAATACGTGTACAAAAGAAAAAAAAACAGAAAACAGAAAACACAACGTACGAAAGAACACAACAGAACACACGACACACAACACACAACAGAACACACGACACACAACACACAACAGAAAATACAACATACAGAAAACACAAAACAACATACAGAGGACACATCATAAAACACAGAACACAACAGAAAGCACAAAAGAACACACAAAACTCACAACATAAAACAAAACACATAAAACACAAAAGAACACACAAAAGAAAACAAAACGCAAAAGAACAAAAACAGAAAATACACAACACACACACAACAAAAAAACCCAGAAGAACACACAACACACACAACAGAACAGAGAAAACCCAAAATAACACACAACACACTAAAGTGTACAGTGTACACAAGACAAAACACAACAGAAAATAGGAAATACATAGAAAACACAATCAAACGTTACACCGGAAGAAGACATAAAAAGAGAACTCAAAATAACAAATACATTATTTTATACACAGTGTACGTGATACGTCTTTTCTCCTACCTAACAGTAACAGATAACCTAAGTAGTTGTGAGCGTAGTAACAAATCGCTAAAACTATCAGCAACAGTACATAAACACCCACACGGATCGTGAGTGGGCATAAAACAGCGGCAGAAAAAGAAAAGACCCATTATATTTAGTGCTTGGTATAGCTAGTATAAATAAGTAATAGTTACAACAAAAAACAGAAGGGTAGTACAGAAGTAGGACCCTCCAACTACCCACTCCAAAAATAAATTGATGACCGTCCGCTGTGAATGTGATTGGTACATAATATGGCTTGCGAACACTACAAAAGCAAGAGTGTCACTGCCCAGGCCCTACAATAATTATATAAATACGAATATGACACAGTACTAAGGGGAGACAACCATAAAATATACGCTATTGAACACAAAAATTACAGAGTTCTGTCCCATTAACCTGCCCAGTTTACATGCCTTGTGAGTGAGTTCAAAACATGCTACTACTACTATAGCTGTTAATTAAAATTTTTTTTTTTTTATTGTTCTTGTAGTTGGGGATTTTCCCCGACTCTCCTTCTCTCCCCAACTGACTTGGCTAATCGTGCGACCCCTTTCTTCACCAGCGTGGTGGCCTTGCGTAGACGTCCGCCTCGCGCTGGGAGGTGTAAACGTTGGTCTTCCCCTCGAGGGCAGGGGTTCGAGCTGCGGCCGAGTCATACCTAAGACTATCACTATCAGAAAAAAGGAACTAACATTTTTCCTGGCCAGGCGTCGGCTTTTAGGAATCAATGCTAGGGCTGTTCCGGGTGGCTAGTTCTCTCCAGTTTTTTTAAAATACAGAGATTTTTTTCTTTTCTATAAAACAATTTCCGAACATTTGGAAGTCCGGCTGTTTTCGCCCTGCCCTAGCAGTAACTGTTCATGCAGAAACTGTTAGGACAGGGCCAAAACAGCCAGACTCACAACTGTTCG
>NW_004797749.1:97778-98728 GCF_000002075.1 Aplysia californica
TTGCTTAACAAAAAAAATAATTATCATAATGTAAAGAGGGACCCCAAATTTAATTTTGTTTGGAGTTTAATGACATAAGAAATATGATCTAACTTTTAATGTTATTTTTAATTAAATAATTTGTTGTTGTTTAATGGCATGGCAAGAAAATTTGACTTCATAATATCGACCTCATTATCGCAATCTTACTTTAGAATATTTTTTTTTCAAAGACATGACAAGAAATATATGAAAGATAACTTATTATCATTACGAAAATATCAGTTCCACTCAAAAACAAAACATGAGCAGAAATATTGGATACTAACGCACTCAATAGGCTACCCAATCAGTGGAGTCCACTTATACGAGTCCGGAAAAAACGAGAAGTCTGTTATAAAGACACTATTCTAAAACCCCGTTTTTTTCTCCTCTTTACCTTTGTAAATAAAATACTGCTGTAGCGCTATCAGACAAACATGCGAGTCGGTTATAGCGGGATATTCCTGCTGCTGTGCACATCGTATAGGCCAAATATACATAAATGTAAAACCTCGCCAGTTGAGAAACTTGTTGGTAATCTAGCGAAACCAAGAATGGGAGAGCCCATGTGTGTCAACAATGAAGGCCGGAGCGACTGAGTAGGGAGGGTATAACATGCGCAGACAAGCACAACGCATCGTGTGATAGGCCAGCGTAGGGCCTAAGCCTAGTTTAGATTATCAAGGACTATCATGTCTCTCACTTCTCCGATGCAGGGATGGAGGGGTCACAGTTATTTGATGGATGGAGCAAATGTGTGACGTGCGCAAGCTGACGAAATGCACCACAGGGTGTGGTGGGGTGGGGGAAAAACAGCTAGCGAGTTAGCCCACAGCCCTTTTTTTCTGATCGCCAACGCCGAGCTGCCAGTCAACATCACTAGATCTAGCGCTAGAGAAAGAAACCTGATTCGATTTTTGATCAAGTAA
>NW_004797749.1:101116-103384 GCF_000002075.1 Aplysia californica
CACACACACTCACACACACATATATCAACTACACAAGCAGACATACACACAAATACACACATGCACACACTCGCATCCTCCCCTCCATTACACTACACCAGCTACACACACACACACACACACACACACACACACACACACACACACACACACACACACACACACACACACCAACTACAGAAATAGACTACTCACAAATAAATACACACCTGCACACATTCGCATCCGGAAAAACGGAAATTGACTTAAACCTCTAATTAATTTTTTTTTTTTTACCAATCTAATAATAAAAAACAACAACCCAAAAATGAGAAAAACAAAACCCCCACTCCCACTACGACACACAGATCCCGTCATAGACATTTGTAAGATTGCGGGTTCCGGGGGTTCGAGCCTCAGCTCGGTCCGACGTTGTGTCCTTGGAAAACACACTTTACACGAATTTCCCTCTTGGCTCAGTGCTTTCGCAGATGGACGTTAGTACTTAGACTCGGAGGTCCCGCCTCTTCAATAACCTAACAGTGTTGATTGGGGCGTTAAACCTACACCATATCACCATTTTCCCATTTCCACTCTGGCAATATGTTTCTGTTTTTACTATGGCCCCCACTATTGAAAGGAAGAGTCACGCATAGGCTTCGGCGTCACCCGGGAAAAATTCAAAAGAGATAGTTGAGGATAAGTTGCGCCACGAATTTTTTGCTGCACTGTAGAAAAAAAACCCTGTGTAAGTTACTGATATTATGACTATCCTTTGACCATTACTGTTTTCACCGTGACCAATAATAAACCACGTGAAATGGAAATGAAGGGACAAGTGGTTGGGTAAACGGAGCAATAACAGAGCGCAAACACACACACACACACACACCCCTCCATTACTCGACACCAGCTACACACATGTATACACACACTCACTCTCTCTCCACCCTTCTCCCCCCCCCTCTCTCTCTCTCTACACACACACACACACACACACACACACACACACACACACACACACACACACACACACAAACACACACACATACACATACACACACATACACACACACAAACACACACACACACAAAACATCAATCACACTAACAGACATATACACATGCACACCATCCACCCCCCCCTCCATTACAATACTCCAGCAACACACGCACACGCACACGCACACGCACACGCACACGCACGCACACACACACACACACACACACACACACACACACACACACACACACACACACACACACACACAAACACATCCGTGGAAGAACAGAAACTGACTTAAACTTTTAACTTAAATGTTTTTCACCTCCCCCCCCCCTATTCTGTTAGTTAAAAATTTAAAAAGACCACCAAAAAGTTGCGCCACGAATTTTTGATCGCAAAATTAAAAAAAAAACCTGCGTAAATTACTGACATTATTATTATCTTTCAACCAATTCTGTTTTCACCGTGACCAGTGATAAATCACGTGACATGGAAAAAAAGGGACAAGTGGTTTGGTAAACGGAGGGATCATTGGTGAGAAAAGACAGGGCGTTACAAAAAGAAAAAGCACAAGCCCAGAGCACAAACATTTAGGACAAATACATTTTTCATTTTGGTTTCCCGGAGCTATCCTTTTCATTTTGGTTTCACAGAGATATCCATAACATTTTGGTTTCCCAGAGCAATCCTTTTCATTTTGGTTTCCGAAAGCTATAGTTTTCATTTTGTTTTTAAACAGCCATCCTTTACATTTTTATTTTACAGAGCTATATTTTACATTTTTGTTTCAGAGAGCTAACCTTTACATTTTCGATTCCCAGAGATATCCTCTTCATTCAAGTTTCAAAGAGCTATCTTTTTCATTTTGGTTTCCAAGAGCTATAATTTATATTTTAGTTTCTCAGAGCTATCCTTTTCATTTTGGTTTCCCATAGCAATCCTCTTTATTTTGGTTTCCAAGAGCTACCCTGTACATTTTGGATTCAAAGAGCTATCCTTTTCATTTTTGTTTCATAGAGCAATCCTTTTCATTTTATTTTCCCAGAGCTATCTTTTTCATTTTGGTCTCCCAGAGCTATCCTTTACATTTTTGTTTCACAGAGCTACCCTTTACATTTTGTTTTCTAAGAGTTATTCTTTTCATTTCTGTTTCAAAACGCTATCTTTGTTGTTGTTGTTAGCGATCCAGATGCATCTGAGTGTTAACTTTACTCTTCTGCATGATGCCATTCGGTAATAGCTGCATGTCTGTTCTAATTGTTGTCTTGAGGAGAAGAGGCAAT
>NW_004797749.1:106440-111289 GCF_000002075.1 Aplysia californica
TTAGGAAAGGCTGAGGAAGCTAAAAATGCCTACAACTCAAATTCCATAATTTTGAGCCGAATTTTGACTTTGGGGGTGTACCCCCTTCCCCCTCCCCCCTCACTTAATGGAGGCAAATGTTTATTGAAGTGTTCGGCTCTTTTTAACTCGCTGGTGAGAACTTCGGTTTCTGTGTGTAGTGGTTTTGGGTTTTCTTTCCTCTTTTCGCCAGTGGGGTTATTTAGAAGTGACCAAGCTTCACGTACACATTGATGTAAATTGAGTTCCTCACACTTCTGTGTCCAGGCTACCTTCTTAGATTCCTTGGTAACAAGTTTAACCTCTGCAACGGCCTTTTTGTATCTAATTTTCTTGTAAAAGGGTTTATAGTTGGTTCTGCACCCGTGTGGGATACTCTTTTTTGCAGCATCTAAGATGGTGGAAGTGAGTTCATTATTAACGGCGTCTATACTTTTATATTGTCTAGATCTTCCAGTTTAACGGTGTCCTCAGCTGTTTTTCTGAAGAGATCCCAGTTTGCCTTCTTGAAGTTCCAACGGGTTCCTCTTTTTCTTTGCCTGTGTTTCAGTATACTAATTTTGATGAGAACAGGACGATGGTCACTAGATATACAGTCTAGCACCTAGCACCCCTTCACTGCAGTAGTTGTGTAAATCGGCAGAGACCAGGGTGAGATCTGGTCTGTGGAGGGTCCCATGTCTCCTATGAAGAAGTGTTTTGGTTGAATCCTCATCCTGAAGAAGGATGAGGTTAGAGGACAGACATAGTTCTTCAATCCTTTTACCTGTGTTATTTTGGCCAACATAGCCCCAAAGGGGGGAGTGTCCATTAAGGTCACCAGCTATGACCGTCTTCTTAAAGATAGTGCTCTGTTCCAAGAAGTTCAGAGTGCTACTTGGGGGACAATAGATGTTATAAAGTATGACCTTGCTGTTGCCATACCTCAGGGTGACTTTATGTGCGTCTGTGGGGTGCCAATTAAGGAGCTCTACTTCACCCTGGATATCATTTCTGAAATAGGTTATAATCCCTTGGCAACCTACTCATTTACATGGGTAAGGGGTATACCCAGTGATGTTTATGTCACAGGATGAATGGCGAGTTTTCTGTAAGGCTACCGGGCTATAGAAACTCATGCTTCATGCCTCACGCTCATGCTTCACGTCTTTAAGTTGTGTTTTGTCGCTGTATACAGTATTTCCGATATCTAGACAAGCAGGTAGATGGGTGCTTACACTCCTACTGGTCAAACAACGACATGTGGCGATCACTCTCCTTTACGGAGTCTTGGTGTCTCGCCACTGTTATTCCAATACCCAAACCGAACAAAGACCACACACACCCATCCAATTACAGACCAATATCACTAGCTAGCTGTCTATGCAAATTTATAGAAAAAATTATTCACAGGCGACTCCGGAGGTTTCTGGAGACGGCGGGCTCGCTTAGCGGTCTCCAGTGCGGATTCGAGAAGGCTCGATCCACTCTGGATCACTTGATCCGCCTGGAGATCTTTATACGCGAGACGTTTGCCAAAGCAGGCCACATGATCGCCATCTCTTTTTTAACCTGGAAAAAGCCTTCGGACAACGTTGAAGTACGGCATTCTCAGAGCCTGCACACTCTCGACATACGCAGTCGCCTCCCTACCTTTTTTGGCACTTTCCTAAATAACCGCTCCTTCCAGGTTTGTGTCGGATCCTCACTTTCAAACTCCAACCAGCAGGAGGAAGGGAAGCATCCTTCCTCCTCTCCTATTAGAAATTAAAATAGATTCCATCGTTAAGACCCTCCAAAATAGCATAGACAGCTCGTTATACGTTGATGACTTCCTGATATGCTGCCGTTCCAAAAATCCTCAGCAAAGATCTTTGGGCAGGCCTTTTGCATCTGTGCAAACTTGAAAAGGGGGCCATAACGATTTCAAGTTTTCCCCGTCAAAGGACGTGTGCTGCAGCCGGATTTGACACTGTACGGGGACATGATTCCCGTCCACGACCAGGCTCGTTTCCTCGGCAATATATTTGACAAAAACACTCACATTCTTATATCACACATAAATAAAAGACCTTCGTGTGAGGTGCCAGAGAGCATTTAACGCTTTGAAAATTTTATCTCACCCCGAGTGGGGCGAGGACTCAAAGCACCTTCCCAACCTGTACATGTCCCTTGTCCAATCCAGGCTTGACTACGGCTGTCAAGTCTATGGATCGGGCAAAACCCCACGTTCTATGGATGCTAGACCCAGGATTCCGCCTCGCTCTGTGGGCTCTCCACACGTCTCCGGTGGAGAGCCTCCAGGCCAAGGCAAACATACCATCACTCACACTCAGACGCACACAACTCTCACTACAATACGCAATAAAACAGCTCAACACTAGAAACACCAACACACGACTGTCGGCCTCAAAGTCCTTGAGGACTTCAAAAACATACACTTTTTCAAACAAAACATTGAACAATTTCTTTTCCCCGACCTCCCTCCATGGCACCTCACCAAGGCAAAAGTAGACTTACAGCTCACCACACACAACAAAGCAAGCACAAAAAGCAAGACATTTAAAGCAGAATACAAAAACCTTATCGAAAAATACCCAGGTGCTAAGCTAAACTTCGCCGATGGCTCTAAATCGGACTCTGCTGTGGGCGCTTCTGCCCTGTCCCCAAACAGTACATGTACACACCAGAGGAGACTCCATCCCGAAGCCTCCCTTTCTCTGCGGAGGCTACTGCCATTGACATGGCACTGGACTCCGTAGAAAATTCCCCCAACAAACTTTCCCTTTCCTATGTGACTCTCAGTCTTTGCATAAACTCACTTACAAACTACACACTCTTACACCCAAAAATAGTTAGGTTACAACAACAACAACAAAAATACACGCTTTGACTGAAACCGGGAAAAGTATCGTGTTGGCATGGGCATCCGAAGAAAAGAGCAGGTGGATCTCCTGGCGAAGGAATCCTTGTCCCTTCTGTTGGGATCAACAACGAACACTCTCGCACAGACTGACTTTTAAAAAAAGTAAAAAACTACACCTCCAGTCTGTGAGAGACTCATTGGAAGAATCAAACCAATAACAAACTACACAACTTTAAGCCCAAGCTGGGTCGGCGAAAACCTTCGGGCCTCTCCAGAAGAGACGAAGTCATTTTTACTCGATTACGCATTGGGACACACGTCCCTGACACATTAATACCTCTTTCAGGGAGATGAGAAGCTGTTCTGTGTCGGATGCGACACCGATTTTACCATTAGGTCCATTTTAACATGCAAGATCTGTTTTCCCTCGTTGATCCCATCAGAATCCTTGATTTCGTAAAAGCCATTGGCCTTTATCGACAATTGTAAAGACAGTTATTTTGATTTTAAGCAGCTTATCATTTTTAGATTGCTATTTTACCTCAAATGTTTAACATTTTATAATCTGATCGTTGACCCGAGCATAGCCGTGCAGTGAACTTTTGTGAATGCAACCAACTTGTGTTTCGCGCAGTATGCAGTTGCGAGCACCTTAAAACTCTTACTAGAACACTAAAAGGTGGGTGCTACGCAAGTTGCTAAGCTACTACTACTACTACTACTACTACTACTACTACTACTGCTACTACTACTACTACTACTACTACTACTACTACTACTACTACTACTACTACTAGTACTGTTGTTATTGTTATTGTTGTTGTCAACAGCTGGCGTGAACAATCTTCCGTCTTTACTAGAAGGAAATAATAAATGATATAGTGTTCTAACTGAGCCCTACTTTGGTTATTTTCTCTCTCCGAATGTTTACCTTTGGTTAGTTTTCCACATACCTTATTTCTATTCCGTAGAACGAACCTATCCACTTGTAAATAAGACTGCACACACACTTTTGGTGAATAGGCTCGTTCCACGGAGCAGGAATAAGATCCAAGGGGGGAAATTTGACCTAAATTTCATCCCTTCCACACTGCACACAAACTCCGCTTTCTGTGATGACAACGTTTAAAGAAAGTAGGTGAGATAGTAAGTAAGGAAGTAGGTGGACCGTAACGGTAGACGACTGACTTAGCTCTGTGGAGAACAGCTTGTCGTATACACATCGTGGAAGATACCTACTGGTGAGTTGTGCTTTTTTTATCACGTAGAAGCTATTTATTTCTTTGTCATTTCATTGTTGTTTTTTTTTTTTTATTGATGTTGTTGTTGTTGTAGTTGCTGCTTGTTATTGTTGTTATTGCTGCTGCTTCTACCGATGCTGCTGCTGCTGCTGTTGTTGTTGTTGTTGTTGTTGCTGTTGTTGTTGTTGTTGTTAAGAAGTCCTGATACTTGACCGGCTTTGTTTTGTGCAGAAAAACTTCTTGCTAACGTGTCCCTGTGAAAGACAAAGTTTGAGGAACTGTGAACACACCATATGTTGTTGGTGCTGTTGTTGTTACTAGGAGAGATGGTTCTGATGCTGCTCCGCCTTTGTTTTGTTTTGCTTTGTTTTATTTTGTTGTTGTTGTTGTTGTTGTTGT
Source organism: Aplysia californica (assembly GCF_000002075.1). Lineage (NCBI taxonomy): Eukaryota > Metazoa > Mollusca > Gastropoda > Aplysiida > Aplysiidae > Aplysia > Aplysia californica. Next base: position 110,944 of record NW_004797749.1, read on the forward strand.
TATTTTGCTGTTGTTCTTGTCGTTCTATCTATATATCTATCTGCCCTCCCTTCTGCCCGTTCGTCTGTCCGCCCGCCCGTCCGACCGCCCGTTCGTTCGTGGCCTACGTATCGTTATTAAAGAGGTTCGTTCGTCTGTTTGTCTGTCTCCGCCTTAAGGGACCCCCGGTAAGAAGACCTACCATTTGGTTCATCTAAATGTATTTTATTTTTATTTTGCCTTTCTGGGCAGTAAACTACAGACTGAAGGCTGTCTTTTTCGTCGCCTGTCATAGCAAATCTTGATTGCTCAGTGACACGGTTCTAACTCGGAATGTGTAGTGTTTAGAGTTGAGCACCCCCATCCC
>NW_004797749.1:112410-125153 GCF_000002075.1 Aplysia californica
TTCCTGGGATAAATGAAAGAAAATGCTTTGCAGATGATGTCATTGTATTTGGACAGGATAGGGACCGGCAAGAAACAGCTAACACGGTGCAACAGGAGCTAGATCGAGTTGGGCAATGGTGTGTAGACCACAACGGCAACTCCACCCCGACAAGGCCTGTGTGCTGTGGTGCTCGCTGAGCAATCACGCGGCGAAAGCAGAGATGCCCACAGTCACCACCAACGACAGGATTCTGAAGCGTGAGCACTCAGTGAGGTATCTAGGTATCACCTTTGACAGATCACTCTCAGGTAAAGATCACATAACCAGGATCACCACAAGAGCCAGAAAAGGCCTGACTGCACTGAAAACCATGGCGTGTAGCAGAATGTCACAGTTTTTAGCCTACTATACCAGTCTCTTGAGCTGTCTGTGATAAACTATGGTCTTGGTCTCCTCACTACGTCGCAGCTGAAACGCCTTGAAAGAATTCAGAACGAAGGTATGCGGACTGTTCTCGTGTGCACACGAAACACATCCAGCGAGGCTAAGCGTTATCTCCTGGACCTCCCAGCCATGGTAGAACGTCACAAGATTGCTCAGGTGAAAGCGTATTTTAGAGTCAGCGCCGATGATCAGCACCCACTGCATGACAAAGTGGGTAGAACTATACGCACCCGTTTTCTTAGAGGGACTGAATGGATGAATGAGGCAGGGACGACTTTGGCAAACTGTGTGAAGTGCAAGACATCCGAAGGGGTAGCGCATGGGCCAGCGTCATTGACACACCTGGGCTAATTACTCGAGTGGTGCCAACATTAGGCAGAGAATGTTGTGAGTGGCCAGTGGGAGCAGCCAATGCCGACGTAGAGACGCTGATAGAGGAGAACAGTGAACAGGGCGACGTTGTCGAGTCATCTTCACAGATAGATCAGTACAGCGTAGAGTCAAATCTGGAATGGCTTTCTGCGCTCGTGTAAACGGGGTCATACAGAGAGAGAGAGAGAGAGAGAGAGAGAGAGCTGTCAGCGCCACAACTATAACCACGTCCAGCGTGTGCATGGAGATGAAAGCCATCACAGAAGCCCTTAATGGATTAAGACGATGGAATATCAGTCTGCCATCCTCGTCACCTACTCGATGAGTACCCTCGAAAAAGTGAAGAAACACATGATGTATGCAGACTGGCGAGAGGCAATACAAAGCAGCAGACTCACACGAATTGTATGGATATTTAGCCCTAGTTAGGCAGGAGTTCACGGCAAGGAACGTGCTGATAAGCTAGCCGGCCAGGCCGGGATTGGCGGCAAAATGCAATTAGATCCACAAACAGTCATAGCAGCATTGACAGCATGGTTCAACTACCACAGAGAGGATAAAGGCACCACTTCACACACAAAGGATAGACTAAGGGAAGCTGGAGTTTCTAGAGGGTCGGGGAGAGATAGCAACCTGGGTGGAAAAGCCAGAAGTAAATCCAATCAGCAGTTAACTGGCACGATCAGCAGGCAGACCCTTTCGGAATCTGTAGAGAAGGGAGGAGCATCTACGGCAACGTGCCGCCTTCAATGACGCCTATTCTTCAACCAAGTAAGTAAGTAGCAACCAAGTAACTAAGTAGCAACCAAGCAAGTAAGTAGCAACCAAGTAAGTAAGTAGCAACCAAGTAAATAAGTAGCAACCAAGTAAGTAAGTAGCAACCAAGTAAGTAAGTAGCAACCAAGTAAGTAAGTAGCAACCAAGTAAGTAAGTAGCAACCAAGTAAGTAAGTAGCAACCAAGTAAGTAAGTAGCAACCAAGTAAGTATGACAGAAGATGATAAGGCGGAAAAAGGGGGATGGGGGTCATTATTGGCAAAATGTTAGCTGACGTCATTTGAGAACGGACCAAACAATCCCCCCCCCCCCCCTTTTTTGTTTTGTTTTTCTTGAACAATAACAATCTGCACCTTGTTGGCACATTATTACGTAGGCCTAACCAATAAATATCGGCACCAAAATCAGGACACGGCACCAAAATCAGGACACGGCACCAAAATCAGGACACGGCACCAAAATCAGGACACGGCACCAAAATCAGGACACGGGGAAAAAAACCCAACCTCTTCAAGACGAAGCGGACACATGGCTGATCAGCAGCTGACAGCGGGCAATGTTGTGGCCCATTTCAAACCATTATACTTATACACAAATCAGAAACACGAACTGACATAATTGTATAATATGCATTTTATTGATTGCCCTTTAAAGTATCAGGAAAACTTAAGTATTTGCATGAATTAACACTGAAGAGTCGTCGAATGACTCGTGTGTGCGTCCTCAAAGAGATAAGGACATTTTTTTTTTCACCGCCAACTGGATTCTTTTTATTCCTCTGTTTTGAACAAGAACAAAACAAACAAAAAAACCCAAAACAAAACAAAAGCGAAACAAAATAAAACAACAGCAACAAAAAGCGTGTGTTCAGCAATAGTTAATTAACAGAACCGACAAAATTAAAAGGGTGGCTGGTGGCGGCTCTGTTATGCTTTGTTCTAGATCTATCTCTACTCCATATTTTCTTTTTATATTTCTCTCTAGTTATAACACCTCTAATCTTCGGCACTTATTTCATCGATTTGTGTTGCAAGTGCCGAAACACTATTATAGATAATAATTATGATAATATTGATATTAAATGTTGTGGATACTTGGCCTCTTTTCTTTACGTAGAAAACCTGCTTGGCAACCCGGCTGGTAGGGGAGGTAAATCGAGATTTGCTCGGAACACGAAGGTCTGGTGCAAGGGAAGCGCACTTGAGCTTATACATACCATAGATGTACACTATAAAAGGAGATAACTCTATGATACATACATAGTCATAAGTTGACTCATAAGTCAGTCACTCACAACCTGTCAGGCTGTCACGAACAGTCAGTCTCGCTCGAGAAAGAGACGGTCGAGAAAACTTCGAGCTGAAAGGCAGTCTCGCACGAGGGAGGGACAGAGCCAAAGTCAACTCGCAATACGGAAAATCAACTACTCTAGTTTCAAACTAAATAAAAGGTTACTTTGTTGTGGTTCAAAGGTAGGAGTTCGTCTTTATTAGGTCAAGATATCCGTCTGAATGTCTGGTTAAACTGTGTTCCGAAATATAGTGCCGAAACCCGGGAGTTAGAGCAAGATCTAGCTTGGCTCTGTCCCTTGCCTACCCCTCGTGGACTCTAAGGGGCTCTAGATCTATATCTATTTAGATTAGAGTGATTTCTATTTCTAGTAAACGTGCTAGATATATTCATTCATCGGATCCTCGTGGACTTTAGATCTATTTAGAGTAGAGCTCGTTTTTAGAACATGTGCAAGATCTGTTCATCGCAACCTCGTGGACTCTAGATCTATTTAGATTAGAGATCGTTTCTAGTAGATCTACATATGCTAGATCTATTCATCACAACCTCGTGGACTCTTGTTCTAGGCAAGCCTCTGCTGATTTAGATTAGAGATCTATGTTCTATATATAGTACTTGTGCTAGTTCTATTCATCGGAACCTCGTGGACTCTAGATCTAAGCAAGCCTCTGTTGATTTAGATTAGAGATCGTTTCTAGTACTTGCTAGATCTATTCACCTGAACCTTGTAGATTTAGATCTACTAAACACGTCATGGCAAACACTGTAACGCCACTTGAACAGGTTCGTCGCTTTTGCACGTCAGCCAAGAGCTGGCTCTCACAAGAAGCTAACAAACTTCAAACTTTACTTGATGCTAAGGACGAGGATCTGTCTCAATTGAAATTCACCATCAGTCAGTTCGACACAAGATTGGACAATTTCGACGAAGCACAATCAAGCGTGGAAGTAGTCTTACAGGAGGAAGAACTGGAAAGTGACATCACAGCATCAGCAGACTACTGGGACTCTGTATAAATAGTTTTCGTCAAAGCACAGGAGGTAGTATCGTCCAGTTTGAGACCACTTCATGAAGCTGCCTTAGACTTGGACCGTGCTTCACTAGCATCGTCAAACTCCCATCACTCTACCCAAAACACGACCAAGCTTCAGAAACTGGAACTTCCTAAGTTTAATGGAGAGGAGACAGAGTGGTCTTCGTTTTGGGACAGATTAGCAGCAGTTGTTCATATGTCATCTAGATTAGCATAAATCACAAAGTTCACGTGTTTCCAATCTCTTCTAAAGGGGGAAACAGCTGCAGCTATTAAAGGCCTGCATACTACTGCTGAAAACTACGACACTGCCATCGATATGTTACATAAGCTTGTTGGCTGACAGGAGCGTATACTCTTTGTTCCCATTAGTCAGCTACTTTCTTGTCAACTTCGAAAAGGGGACGTCAGCCTTTGGGCTCTGCATGACGAGCTGCAAGCCCATGTCAGAAGCCTTGAGAATCTTGGCATTTCTCTGTCATCATATGGAATCATCGTTACTCCACTCATCCTTCATCCGTTTCCTTCAGAAATTCGTCTGGAGTGGGCTAAAGTTGGTGAGCGAAAAGAAGGAGATCTTGCTTTCCTCATGGATTTCCTAGACGACGAGATTAGGAAGCAAGAAAGAGCACATCATCACCTCGTTCCCTCCTGCAATACATCTTCAACAAGAGCCGAATCCTCTTCAAGGGAGAGGGCAAGAAGGCAGACCGGAGCAGCTCTGTCCATCAACACTGGGTCTAGTACCTCAAATTCATCACGAACTCATGACTGAAAATTTAAGAGTGTGTTTTGTTACAAGGATCATTTCTCCTCGGAGTGTTCTCAACTTGTGAACTTGAATGTAGAGCAGAGAAAGAATAAAAGCGCTCATATGACCTTAGCAGTTGCGAGCGCCGTAAAACCTTATACTATACATACATACAAAGAATAAAATGGGAAGTCTCAAACGTTGTTTTATCTGTCTCAGCAGACATAGTATCGCCAAGGATTGCCAGAGACACTGCGGTTTGTGTCAGGGAAAGCATCGCAGACTGCTCTGGGAACGTATCAATCGTACAAGAACAGAAATGGAAAACAAGACCCAGAATCAGGAATCTTCTTGTCAAGAGAAAGTTGAATCTACTGTGGTCTCTGTTGGAACGGATGGACACCGGGTTGGTTTTAATTACGCGCATTCGCTAACTTTGAGGGCTACAACTCTCATGCAAACCTTTCATTGTAAAGTGGGAGGCCGTCGAGTGTTCATCCTTTTTGACAGTGGCGCCGATAGGTCGTTATCACAAAACGTTTAGCACATGAGTTAAATCTTGGACCGGTAGGTCGAGAGTCAGTTTCATTTTCTAATTTTGGAGTTGGGAAAGCAGTAAGCAGGCAAAGAAAGCCCTCGTATACACACACGGAGGCACACACACACACACACACTCACGCACATACACGCACATACACGCACACACACTCACACACACATACACACAAACGCACACATGCACATATATATACACACACACACACTCTCTCTCTCTCCCCCTCTCTCTTCTCTCCCTCTCTCTCTCTCTCTCTCTCTCTCTCTCTCTCTCTCTCTCTCTCTCTCACACACACACACACACACACACACATACACACACACTCTCTCTCTCTCTCTCTCTCTCTCTCTCTCAATGTGTACAAAGCTCCATGCACTTTCACCTCTTCAGCCCAAATCAAAATGGCCACCAACACGTTCAACTGGTGCCATGGCTATCAAGTCGTGCATACCTATTGCGTATTTTGTAGAGACCAAATAGAGTTTAATTAGGGCTGGTCGACTAACGCTACCATCTGGGATTTTTTTTTTTCGAAATAAAAAACGATACAGATATGCGTGACTTCGAAGTATAAAGCTCGACCCAGTTTCATGCTTGCACACACATATTTGACTCGGATGAGTCCATTCACCACCAAAGGGGGACCGGTTTTGTGTCACTGGATAAACCCCACATAGGCCTTGAAAAGTTACCTGGTGGTCCGATAAGTCGGGTCTGTCAGGGGGCCCCCGTCTAGGATAGATGTTGCCTTGACCTTGTCCTGTCTGGAACTGAATCTCCCAGTGAGTGTCTCTCAGACGATGTCGGCCCATTTCTATACGTTTAATACGCGGCTTGCTAAGATATCCTAACAACTGCAAAACATCAAATTATGGTAAAATTCAGAGGGGCATGCCCCCATGAACCCCCACCCCCACACCATAGTTTTATTAGGTCAGCCCCCCCCCCCCCCCGAAACCTCCCTACTCTTGGTGCCAAAACCTGCGAATAACAATTGCGGGATGGGAAATACCGAAAAGGTGCCCCGTTTTTAAGCCTAGAAATCTAGATCTAGACTAGAAATCTATCTAGATCTAGAATCTAGATCTACCTAAAGATAAAGATGAGAGAGAACGTTGGATGAAAGCAATCCCAAAATAGATTTACCCGATACTGCAAATACTCTTGTTTGTACATCTATTAAACATTTTCCAGATGGATTTGAAACTATTTCTGTCAAAGTAAGATTAAGACCAAAAAACCCTTCATCATTATTTTCTAATTTGCCCTTCCAAAATTTGATTCCAACACCACTGCCCTCAGCAAGAACAACATGTAGATCTAGATCTAGAGCTAGTTATTCAGTCAGATCAGTAGAAAGTGACCAGTTAGAAGAATAGTCCGTGCAGCAATCGAATCCCGTGATGATAGCCAACTGCATATTTTAACAGAATTTGCTAGCCTAATTGTGCTTTCAAATTTAAAGGACTAAAATGGGAAAAGGGAACAAAGCTGACAGCTGACACAGCCACTGCCACTGCTATAATACAGCATGCATGTGCTTGGGTGTTGTTGAAATGGCAAAATACCTTTTGCCAACAAATAGATATGTACTGCTAGGAAAATTCACAACTGATCTACTGGAAAAATCATTTGGAAAACTTAGACAAGGTAATGGTGAAACATATTTCATAAAATTTAATGCTCAGCAAATTTGAGAAAAATTGAGCTTGATGAAAACAAAAGTTTTGTTAAGATTTAACTTAGATGTATCTGGTTTACCTTCTGAATCGGGCCATTCTTGGGGGAAATGTGTATTTCAAAGGACTCAGGAAGTCTGTGAACTGATTGAATCATTGCCTGAAATGGAGAATTCAGTCAAAACAGAAGTCAAGTGCAGTCTAGTCTACATTGCTGGCTATGTCATAAGAAAAAACCAAAACCTAAAGGAGGATAGTTTTTGTTACTTTGCAAAGTATTGGGAGTTTACATCTTCTTTGAGTAGAGGAGGCCTAGAGTCTAGATCTAGTTCAAGCTGGGAACTCAGCATGTTAGTGAACCACCTTTTGCTACATACCCTTTCAGTCAGTGTGTGACAAGGTATGCAGAAACTCTTTGAGTGAAATGTTTATGGACATCTCACAGTATTATGGTTTTGAGATTAGACAACGCAACTGCTTTGTCATGAGCAATATTTTGCTAAACAATTTCTGCAAAATATCCTATCACCATCTGAGAAAGAACATAAACAGAAAGTCCTAAATCTCTCTTCATAAACAATGTAAGTTAAACCTTTTTCATAATATTTACACTGTTAGCCCATGTTTGTGAACGCATGTGTCTATCTATGTCTCTGTGCCTGTATACATGCTTACATGTGTGTATTACCCATACTTGGCAATGTTTCTACTGTGCTAGGCCTATAAATTATTGCATGCTTGCATAATGAATGAGTACATTTTTTTAGCGCATAGAGCATGGATTGGGTTTTCCAAGGATTTGTGCTATAAAATACTATATTTATTCTTTTTCTTTCTCTCATTATTTTCTGTGCCAATTGCTAATGGGAAATGAAGCTGTTTTACCGCACCTAGAACGAGAAAAGAGCCTAGAACTAGAGTCTAAATCTAGAAATCTAGTTCTCATAAATCCACCAATTAAGACAATATTTGCAGTTGTATAATAAGCACAGTCTTAATTGATTTCCCTTTCTGTGATCTGATTGCGCTGCCTTCCTATGGTCTCGCGTAAGCTACTGTGACCTCGTTTTAAACTCGCCTCCACATTTTCAGACTGCGGTCACGCTGAGGAGGCCTGATAATTTCAGTAAGCCGTGATATCAACCTTTTTGTAAGCCTATTTTTTAGGCTAAAGTTCTGTCTTAAGGATTAGTATTGTGCTTTCCTCTCTTTCGCTCCTAATCTTTTTTCCACTCTTTACGTATACGAGTTTCACATTTTCTCCACTAAGGCACAAAAATGATGATTAACAATTTTTTTGTTTAATAAATTTTAAATTGGAGACACACTGGTGTTGGAACTATGCTTCCTTACGCATTCAGCTAAGTTTTAGCTGATGTTCGCAGTTCAGCCACGTGCCCGGCTGTATTTTCTGTTAATAATTATGTGGGATGGTCACTTGCCTGGATAAGTAATAAAATAAGGATTTACAATTTTTTATTTTAATGAAGTTGTTTTATTGGAGACACACTGGTATCACGTTGGTTTTAAATAAGAGCCCGGCACACACGAAGTATGGGCGAATAGGCTCGTCCTACGGAGTAGGAATAAGTTCCAGTTGGAGAAATTTGGCCTAAATTTCATCCCTTCTAGACGCAAAGACCGCTTTCTGTGATGCCTTCGTTTTAAGAAAGTTGGTGAGGTAGTAAGTAAGGAAGTAAGTGAACTGTAACGATAGACGACTGACTTAGCTCTCTGGAGAACAGCTCGTCGTAAACACCTCGCTGAAGATACCCACAGGTAAGTTGTGCATTTATCACGCTTGTCGTTATTAGTTCTTGTTCTTATTCTTGTTGATATTAGAGGCGATTTTGCTGATGCTGTTCTTGCAGGTGTCGTGGTTGCCTTTGTTGTCTCTCTAATTCAGTAAAAGCAAAAAGAACGAGTGCTTTTTGAATGTTGATTAGATATTAATGTGTATTTACTTGAAACTAAATAAAAATTATCGTCGGCAATCAATCTCTTGTCCACTGTACAGCCGACGAAAGCTGACCGGCGCCGCCGGTCTTGCCCAGTAAAAGAACCGCACCTGCCTCTCTCTCTCTCTCTCTCTCTCTCTCTCTCTCTCTCTCTCTCTCTCTCTCTCTCTCTCTCTCTCTCTCTCTCTCTCTCTCTCTCTCTCTCTCTCTCTCTCCCTCTCTCTCATCTATGGAAAAAGCAGAACTCAGGTGTATCTTCTTTTTCTGAGACAAAACCTTGGTACCTCGATGTTCTTTGTTCGAGGGAAATATAGCGTGCAAAAACTAAAATCATAAAAACAGTGAGCGTCAGTGGGAAATAACCTTGTTCTGTAGCCTAGTCGCGAAATATCAAATTATACTAAATAATAGGTCGTCTGCGACGTCCCAGGTTGTTGACATAAGAAAAGACATAATAATTCTATTATTGACACAAGAAACAACAACAACAACAACAACCCAACATTCTTAACCCTTTCAGTGCTTAGGCGTTCCCCTCTACGTTTAGGAAGACAAGGGAAATGTTCAATCAAGAGAGATTCAAACAAAGCCTTAATATATTTCCCCTTATTAAGAGTAATCAACTGAACAAGTTTCAAATACATCGCTTCTAAAATATCCCCGTTAACCTACATGCAGTTGACGGAAAGGCATAGAACTGCTTTGGGAGAAAACAATCTAGTACATACGTCTTCACAACAGGGAAGAGTTTAACTCTTCAAGACGAGTTGGGAATGAGGGTTATCTAGCATCTGCGTTTGTTGCCATTTTTTGTCCAATGCCACAAAAAATGGCAAAAGTTGCCCTAAAAGTTGCTATTAATTCTCAAGCTTTCAACTCTCTTTGACGACGTATATAGCATTAAGTTGATAGAAGGAACTCGATCTAAAGCACCATAATTTCTTGTGGTCTGTTTTAGGCATCCAGAGTATCATTTGTAGCCACACAGAGCGTAAAAGGGTGAAAAATAAAGGTTTCACAACAGAATGAAATCAAAAAGAGAACAGCGCTCCTCCGATGATTGGCCGTTTTAACCCTAAACGTGTGTAATTCAAGAAAAAGTTCAGGATATTACATTTAAATTATGGAATCACACACAAGAGGCCTGCCAGTGTCTATACATGTATTCGGTTTAGGTAGAGACACGCTCTAACATAAAACATTAAAAAAATTTTAAAGGAAGGGACAACATCAAATTGAATGACATTACGCCATATATAAACACACGCACCGAAAATTTAAAAAATACAAATATAAAAGCAACCCTTGAGAACAATAACAATAAAGAAATCAACGTACTAACAAATTTTAAACACAACAAAGAGGGAAAAATAAAAGACAAACAGCAATATAAATATGTAATGTACTTATAATTTATCCCATGAAAATAACAGATCAACGTCGTGTCAACAAGTGAGAAAGAGACGAAGCGAGGCGGAAGTGGAAATAAACTTTTTTTTCTAAAAGTAAAGAAGTCCAGTTATTTTCTTTCTTTTTTTTTTTGGGGGGGGGGTGGTTGTTGTTTCCCTTTTTTCGATTTTTATTCCCGGCGGGGGGGGGCGGGGGGGGGGAGGGGGGGGGAGGAGGAGAGGGGGGGAATGCAAAAATCGCGGCCCCGATTAAAAATGCCAAAAGTAGCGGCCGCGACGAACGCAGACGTTGGGGTTAGATCTATGTCCTGCCCCCAGGACAGCCCGAGGGTTCTAGAGTAAGCGCCAAACAACAAGATTAACCTGCACATCATTTCCAAAGTTACAGCATTATCATCGTTGCCGCCATCATCATCATCATCATCATCATCATCATCATCATCATCATCATCATCATCATCATCATCATCCCAGACCAAACAATTCCCCCTTTTCTTGTTTTGTTTTTCTGGAACCAGAACAGTCTGCACCATGTTGGCACATTTTTACACAGGGCTAACCAACAATGAAAATCGGCGCCAAAATCAGGACACCTGGGGGTGAAAAAAAAACGTCTTCAAGTAAGACGAAGCGGACACACGGCTGATCAGCAGCAGACAGAGGACAATGATGTGGCATGTGGCTCATTTCGAACCATAATGCACAAATCAGAAACACTAACTGGCATAATTATATAGTGTGCATGTTACTGATTACCCTTTATAGTATCCGGAAAAGAAGTCAAATGAGACATTTGAATGAATTAAGAAGTTACAATTGAAAACCGTGCGTCTTGAAGAGTTGTCAAATGACCAGTGCGTGCGTCCTCAAAGAGACAAGGACATACAGTGGAGTCCGCTTAAAGTGAACTCTTTGGAACCAGGAGAAAGTGTTCACTTTATCCGAGGTTCAGGACAGTCTAACCATTTTGGTAGGGTGGAGGCCCAGAAACAGTAGCTACGCGCAGTGGTGGGTCAAGGGTGGAGGTGGGGTGGGGGGGGGGGGGACAACAGCAGGCGAGCCTAGACTAGAGCTCTTTCTTTCTGATTGAGACTGTCGTCGCCAATGCCGAGCTGGGATTGTCTGCCGATGCCCGAGGCAAATAATTTTATTTTCACAGCATGGCGACAGTGACAGGGTCGGTCCGTTCTTCAGTTTTACTCATTTTGAGAGTTCTCTTTATATGATTTCCCCATGAAACCGGTCCATTTTATCCACTATTTTTTTCACTGAAACAAATAGCGTTTCAATCGCGACCACAGAATGTCGTTCACTTTAACCGATTGTTCAAATAAAGCGTGTTCACTTTAGGCAGACTCCACTGTATTTTCAGCGCCAACTGGGTTCTTTTTACTCCCCTATTTGAACAAGAACAAAAACAAAACAAAACAAAAAGAAAAAAAAAAGAAGCCCCGTCAAACAGCAAAGTGTGTACAGCAATAGTTAATTAACAGAACCGACAAACTAAACGGGTGGTTGTTGGATGCTCTAGTATGCTTTTTTCTTTCTCTACTCCTTTTGTTTTCTTTCTATGTTTCTCTCAACTTATAGCAACTCTAACCTTCGTCACTTATATGATCTATTTGTGCTGCAAGTGCCATAACACTTTTAAAGGGGGAGGGGGGGGGGGCTACACATGGAGGCTATCTCGCTTATTACTGGACCGAATTTTACCAAATTTCACACATAAAACAAGCATAGTACGGAGTCTTCAAATCCGCAATCAAAGTTGAGAAAAAAGTTTCGTTTGCATGGATACGCCGTCATACTGGATTTTATTGACTTGTCTTACGTAATGAATACCGCACTTACCGCTCATGGAAATTGATTGTTTTTTTGCATGCGTGTTTACAAACATTAGACCTAAAAATTTATTTGTTGTTTTTTTCCTAATCGAATTAGAAATTTTTTAATGATTTTTTTCCTGAGGTAGCATTCAAGTTTGCGAAAAATCCGTGAAAATCAACACTCCAGACACCACCAAAAAAAATCCATCAAAAATTCAACAGACAAATTTTTAGTATTACCTCTTCTCTTGATTCTGTGAAAATTTCATGACGATTGGATGAAAAATGGTGGAGTCATTCAAAAAAGTATAGAGAAAAGTCGCATTTTGAGAAAACAGCTGATAAAAGAAAAATAAACTACTGACTTTATGAGGAAATGGCGGTTACAAACATGCCCGGTATGGGAAAAAATACGATTTTTGGGGTTCTTATGCCATGAAATAGTTGTAGGAGAGGCTGAGGAAGCTAAAAATGCCTACAACTCAAATTCCATGATTTTGAGCCGAATTTTGATTTTGGGGGTGTAGCCCCCCCCCCCCCCTTGATAGTAGTAGTAGTAGTAGTAATAATAATAATAATAATAATAATAATAATAATAATAATAATAATAATAATAATAATAATAATAATAATAATAACAATAATAGATAGACAGATAGATAG
>NW_004797749.1:125253-141048 GCF_000002075.1 Aplysia californica
ATAATAATAATAATAATAACAATAATAGATAGACAGATAGATAGTTGATAGACAGCATTTTGTTTAGCGCAAAATCCCGCTCAACAACAAGCTCTGTGTGCGTTACCATCTATATTATCACCCCATCAGACCTGTTGGCATTCTGAAACAATTTCAACGTCTTTGGAAGCATACAGTGCAGGCTGCCACTTTATTGGCGCTATAACACTAACATACTGACAATTTCTTTCGTTGTCTGTTGCCAGGTACTTATTATCACTTTTTAAAGGACACCCCGTCGGTTATGAGGCTCGAAAACCTTAACCCGCAACCTCACGATTACGAGCCCGATAGCCTAACCAATTGACTGTCGAAGCCAGAAAAAAATTAAAGCAAGAGCATAACTCTTCAGATGGCTATTGCCTTAGGTCTGAAGTATAGATCTAGGTCCAGAATATCAGTCGGGTATCCACGGCATAGCTCCTGGAAGTGGTTATTATGTTTTGCTGCATTCTTTCCACTTCTATTCCCCCAGACCACAAGATAAGATAAATCCAAATCCAAGATGGTGGACAACGTTCCCATAACAACAGGTTCTGACAACCCTAAGGGCATGGAATCTATGAGTGTGCAGAAAATTGACGGAGTTCCCTACCCTTGCTGTTTGGGCTCCGACAACATGGCCGACGTATTCTCCATTATCCGGAAGCTCAACCTCCGAGACGATGACGTCATCACAGTGGGTATGCCCAAAACGGGCAACCACTGGACATCCGAGGTGGTCAGTATGATATTACGACAAAATCTCGAGTTCAGTTCCACTCAGTTCATCTCTCATCTTCTGGACTTTGTCGGACCTAATGTGCAAACAAGCATTGACCAGATGACGTCACCTCGGAACCTCGCTCTGCACGCGCACATGGATAAACTTCCAGCCCAGGTGGTGGAGAAAAGGTTGAAGGTCATATATCTACTACGGAACCCGAAAGACGTGTGGGCCTCGGGGTATCAGATGTACTCTACACTCAGCTATCAGCCTCTGCAATATACGGGGACATGGTGAGTTCTATACATGATATCATGTGATCTATATATCATAATATAATGTAATACATATATAAAATAATATTAGACTATAATTACTCTGTCACATTTTTAAGTATACACTGTGTTAAAAAGAAAATAGCTAGTTTCACCATGAGTCGATATTCTTTAAAATTTCAGGAATATGCATTCAATAAATTCCTTTCGGTCCTTTCGGAGATAAAAGTTGATCTTAGAGGTCCTGCCTCTTAAATAACCTAATAGCTATACCATTTCACCATTGAAACATTTTTTTGGGAAATACGATTTGAAACAGATGTTCGCTGAAGCAAGAGACTAAATGATCACTCAGCAGACTCACCAACAAAGGATGGTAACACTTGCCCAGTTGATGGAACAAAAACCCCAAGCTGTGACTATAGAGAAAATGGCAGCAGTCTTCAGATCAATGCAAGCCTATTATGCCAGAGCGTTTTGTAGTGCAGGAATAAGTAAATAGAATTTAACATTGGTTTAACATTTCGTCCCGTTAGTTCTATATACACCGGCAGTTTATTGATTTTTATCATAACCATTCGTGTCTGTTTAAACATGTGTGTTTATTTTCGGGTTTTAAAGAAAATTAACAATTAGTTTCGTTTCACGTGGTATTTTTCTTGCGGCACCACACGGCTTACATCTAACCATTTCGTAGCAAACAGCCCAAACCCTTTTACTTCTTACCTTGATGCACTTCTTATACTTTAAGCCTCTTTTTTTCTCCAAGTATATTTTACATTTGAACTTGCTCTGAGGCATTTTAATTTGCTATGTGTTACATTTGAGATTTCTATGTTTGCATTTGAACTAGCTATTGTTGTATAAGGACTTTTTATGACGTCATTTGTATATTTGGATTAGCTAGGTGTAATTAAATTTGGTCTTTCTATTTCGGCCTTTGAATTTGTTGTGTGTATATTTGAACTGAAAAAACTATAAACAAAATTAATCATTGCCGTATCATAATTCTAAAAAAAAAACCCCACACAAAAAAACATGTAACACGCATGCAGTTACAAAACCACTCGCGCGTTCAGAAATCTGAAAAAGCTCACCAGCGACAGGTATATCACGTAATCAGTGTGTAAATTTTAAAGTAGTTGGTGGCATGGATTTTGTTTTATTGAGCTTCAAAATGTGTATACTTAAAAATGTGACAGAGTATAATATATTATATTTGTGAAAATTCGTCACTTTAGTCATCTAAAACTTCCGAACTATTTAACTTTCGAATTTGAAAAACGGTAGTTCGGAATCATTTAAAGGGTGCACAGCTATATTAAGGAGTCTGAAGTCACTGTAGTTTAATTATTAGCTTTTCATTAGTTTCGTTAAGATCTAATCGTGGGAAAGTCCGTCTTCTAAGATACCATTTTAAACAAGTGAGCCTTCCGTTCGCCCCTCTGTTGTTTCTGTCTGTCTGTCTTACTTTTTCTCAGCACTAAATGACCATTATTGTGTCGATGTGCTTCTCTTTACTCATACAATTAAAATGCAAGCAGTGCGCACTGTTTCCACAATGACTTGATGATCGATTCTTTTGAGTCCGGTCATGGAACGGGTACCCAGCTAGTAGTAGAAGAGGAAACGCTCGGGGAAACGTAGCTTTTTTTAAGAGCATCCGAGCAAAAGAATGAATGGAGAATCATGATCGCCGATGTCTGTCACAGATTTGGCACTTATATACAAACAACAATAACAGGAATGAATGCTATATCCTATCACAGGATTGCCAGAATTTTTTTTCACCAATAATCCAAACTGCTGGCAAAAATAAGCCAATTTAATTTTAAAAAATAAATAATCCAAACTGCTGGCAAAAATAAGCCAATTTAATTTTTTTTAAAATAAATCCAAACCCGGAAAATTAGCAAACTTACCCTAAACGAACAAGGAAATGTCCTCTTCGTCAGGTTCTTCATCAAAATTCTGGCAACCCTGCATCAAAGTGCCAGTTTTGAAGTAATCTACATACAGTGTCTATACTATGAAAGAGTTTTCCTTTAATTTTTTTTTCTTATTTTTTTTTTTCACTTACCAATTGAGACAGCTAGTGAAAAAATTTCCAAAAATCCAAACAAAAAATCATAATCCAAACGACTCGAAAATAATCCAAAAATGAACAGTTT
This sequence comes from Aplysia californica, assembly GCF_000002075.1. Lineage (NCBI taxonomy): Eukaryota > Metazoa > Mollusca > Gastropoda > Aplysiida > Aplysiidae > Aplysia > Aplysia californica. Next base: position 128,445 of record NW_004797749.1, read on the forward strand.
TGATTAATCCAATCTGGAAACCCTGTATCGAGACTTGCTGTTTCCATGTTTATCATCAATGACAGGTACTTTTCACTATGTCAATAATATGTACATGTCGTATTTAATTTTTTTTAAAATCGAGAATACATATACATTGGTCCTCCGCAGGAATGACTACGTATCCATCAGACAACGCGGAGAGTTTCTATTCGATTCCTGGTTCAACAACGTGTTGGCCTGTGAACGCTTTATGGCAGACCACCCCGAGTGTCCTGTGTTTGTTAACAGTTTTGAGAGGATGAAGGAGGAACCAGCTGGTGAGGACCGGGAAAGGGAGGGGGGTTGATAGAAGGTGACAGAGGGGGAGGGGGGGGGAGAAGAGAGAGAGAAAGAGAGAGAGAGAGAGAGGGGGGGGAGGGAGAGAAAGAGAGAGAGAGAGAGAGAGAGAGAGAGAGAGAGAGAGAGAGAGGGGAAGGGAAGAGAGGGAGATGGGGTGGCGGAGACGTATGAGGAGAGAGAGAGTGAGAGAGAGAGAGTGTGTGTGTGTGAGAGAGAGAGAGAGAGAGAGAGAGAGAGAGAGAGAGAGAGAGAGAGAGAGAGAGAGAGAGAGAGAGAGAGAGTTACCATACCATACCATACCAAACCATACCATACGATACGATACCATACCATACCATACCACTCATCGCCGTTTCACACAAACATAGCGTGAAATTATTTGCCCAGTACAACATTACACTATACAATATCATAACTCACCAAAGTTATTTCAACTTCCCACCAATCCCCCACCCTCCTCGTCCAACTCTCTTTTCCTCCCTACACACTCCACCACCCCTGCCCCCACCCCTTCCGAACCAGCTATCGTAAGAGATCTGTGTGAATTCCTCGGACAACCCACCACTCTGTCTGAGAAGATCGCGGAGGTCACACAGTTCAAACACATGAAAGAGGCTCTGAACGACAGCAAGATGAATGATTTGACACAGGAACATTTTCAAAAAGGAAAGGTGAGCTGGTCGAGGATGGGTGGCCGGTAGGGAACTGCAGAATCCAGCGTGTCATTACATGTACTTTGTTTCACTTTCGGTTCTATTTAAGTATTTTGGAGTTCTGCGTTTTATCGGTGATTTAAGTTCAAGTATTGGTCGGACTCTTCGTCTTTACCCGCAAAGTATACTAGCGAGCAAAAGAAACGCAAAATCCTGTTTACCTTTGCAATGGTGATCATGTTCGTTTTCCATTTTTAACAAAGCGGGGTAATTTTTTCTGGCACTATGAAAGGATACGTGGGGCTTCACTGTGAATATTGGATTTTAGCGGAATACATTTTCAACTTCCGGTTAATGCATCAAAATGACCAGTAATGGGTTTGACTACCATTAGATCGGATAACCGCAGTGCATCTCCGTTACGAGGAAGCCACTAGGTTCTTGGTAAAACGTAGCGGCTTTGCTTCCACATCCAGTTCCTGTGTAATGGAATGTGTCGACTTTAATTATGTCCGTGATAAATATTTTAAATGTAAAGATATTAAGACCCTTTTTAACATCATAGAACCTAGAAGAATTTTAAGTTTTATAAAAGAAATTGGACTGTTTAATAAAATGTGAAAATATATAGTTGTCGTTGTCGGTGTATATATACATACGATGTATATATACATACAATGAAATTTGTATTGTATATACAAATGTAAATAAGCCTTTTCCATATATTTACAAAATTTTTTTTATAAATGTTTGTTCGTCTTTTTAGCATAATAGAAATAGTGTGGTCGTTTGCGGTTGCGAGCTCCGAAAGACTCTTTATTAAAACACGTCTGATTTTGTAGCGGTGAAACCTGATGGCGCTTAAATGACCAAAATTGTGTCGATAGTGCCGTAAAACATCTACCCAATCAAGTTCCTGTGTGGTTCTCGGCCTTGGTTTTCTCCCCTCGGTGCGAAGTTTAATTTCGTCCTAAAATGCATAATTGGGTTTAAATATGTGCCAAGGGCAGGGTGAGGCTGCAAAGTGGTGCCATAGGGTGGGAGGAAATCCTGTGTAACACGCACGGAAAGTGTGCGCACAAGAATTTTCTGGCTGGAACTGGAAGTTAAAATTTTGACTGTGTAGAGGGGCCTAAGAACTTCTGCTATGCAGCGGGCAGCATTGATACCTTGACCTCGACTTTGTCCTTGATTTTGGAAGATCATGGGTCCTATTTTGTCGAACGATCTTGGCGATGGTGTGCTATCAAGACTGGACCATAGTAAGGTCGAGCGCGTCAGTTGACTGTGTGTGTCGACTTCCGTGGGTACCCCTTATGAAATTTGATGTTCTTGTAGCTGTATGAAGTCGATTTGAACGGTACATCAGGACAATGTATTTATACATGTGCATCGGCCACTCTGGGTCGACCTGACCGTTTTCGGTCCGACGTAGAATTCGTGAGCTGAAAACAGGTTATGAGTTTGTGAATAATCGAGATGTGAACACCAAAATGATTGGCAACCACGGCTGACCATTCACCACCCTCCGATCGGCCTATTGCTCTTTTTTGCTGTATAGCCCTTAAACGGGAAATTGTCGTAGCAAATGCAGGCGAAACGATCGAACCAATTTTTTTTACCACGGCTTTTATAGCCAAACTCAGGAAAATACGTTCCACCCTTTTTTTATTCACTCATGAAGACCTTGTTTCGAAGGCGCCACGTGGCTTTTTTCCATGCTTCAATTAAGAGGCAATAACTCTAGTTGCCGATGATAAGCGAGACGGGCGACTTTTGGTTTCCAAAGAGGATATGACATACTATCAATGGTGTCAACTTTTGTCCTCTGCCATTGATTGTTATTCAGTTATGGCCAGAATAGTTTTTCGCGTTTCTTTTGCTCGTATATGATTTCTTTTGGTGCCTGAAAAAGTCTGTTTTATCGATATTATTGACGAATTTTCTTCCAAAGTCCAACCGTTCGTCTCCGTCGAGGGAGGTGGAAACAGGACAAAATAAGGGATAGCTGGGTCAGGGGGAAGTACAGTGTGACTTTATGTCAATGACTTTATGTCAATGACTTTATGTCTAGCCGTGAAGGTCGACCCGGCGCTCTGGTGAAACCGTGACTGGCCTAGCAAGCCGACGGCGGATAAATCATGCTTCGAGACAAACAAAGGAGAGCACACGGACTGATTCAAACAGAAAAGGACGAGGAAAAGTATACGGACAGCAAGGTAGAACAACGAATAAAACTGGCACTTGGAATGTCAGGGAACTTGGAGGCAAAGAACCAGAAATAGTGAATTTCATGGAAAGAAAGAAAATAGCAATCATGGAATTGTCAGACATAATTAAGAGAGGCAAACACAGCAAGCTGACTCATAAGGACTACCCCCTGATCTGGAGCGGAACACCTGAAAATGAGAGATTCAAACATGACGTAGTTTTCATCATACACCCAGCCAAAATGGATACAATCTATGAAACCAACCAGATCTCAGAGAGCATAGTGAGCATAAAACTCATAGAGGGTGGCAAAACAACAACGTACATCCAAACATACGCTCCTTGTAACGACAGCAATACAGAGGAAAATAGACAATCATATTTCCAAGACCTGAGTGACCACATTAAAACCATCAAGAACAAAGAATATATATTTATCTTGGGATATTTAAATGGCAGAGTTGGACAAAGGAGAACCCCATGGGAAGAGAACTTGGGACCCCAGAGTGATAAATATTCAGACTGCAACAGCAATGGAGAAATCATACTAAACCCATGCGCTGAACACGAACACATTTTCTCCCAACACAGACTAAGCCAAATCAAGACCTGGTACAGATGGAATGACCTGAACCATGCATCACAAATTGATTTCATCCTGATGAACAGAAAACAAAGATATACATCCAAAGATTCGAGCGCGGTTCCACTACATCGTCGCAAGGACCACAGACCTGGAACTCTTACTCTAATAACCAACAATGTAAAGCAAACAAAGAAGAAAAGGGGAAAAATCAAAACCAACCTAAGAAAATTGGAAGAACGAGACATCAAGAAGATAATCGAAGATGACATTACCAAGGAATACAATAAGCTGTCACCTGAGAGCAAAGACATAGAAGACGAATGGCAAACATAAAAACAATCCATGTAAAAAATACTGGAAAATAGTTGTAGCAACAAACGATTAGGTGGAAACAAAGGCAGAACAACATGCTGGTGGAATGACGAAATCAAAGAACCAATTACAATTTAAAAAAAACGATATTCAAGAAATGGAAGAAGTCAAAGACCAAAGAGGACTATATAGAATACAGGAAAGCGAGAAAAGATACCAAATAAATGATAAAAACCGCAAAACAAAATGCATGGAAAATATGTGGCAAGAAGCTGACCAAAATCTGCAAGGAAAACCCTAGAGAGTTTAATAAAAGCGTGAACAGCTTGCGGTTAAGGAAAGGCCCATACAACCCGACATGCATTATAAACGATAAAGAGGGTAATGCCGTTCTCAGCAAGCATGCCATTACGAAAAGATGGGAAAATTATTTCCTAGAACTACTCAGCCCCGACTATTTCCACAGACAACAAGAAGAGTTCCAACCATCATCATAATATGGAGAGCAAACAGAACCACCCATACTTCTCTGTGAAATCGAAAAGCACTCAAAACCAGCCCCAAGAACAAAGCCCAAGGACCAGATGACATCACAGTGGAAACCATACTTGTGGAAACACCGGTGTACAGTGGCTGAGGCGAATTTTCAATAGAGCCTGGGAGCGAAGGAAATGCTCAGAAATCTGGCAGAAAGCGACGTTGGTCCCATTACGGAAAACGAAAAGCAACAAACGCGACTGCACGACATACAGAGGCATCTTTTTATTAAGCCACGCAGGGAAAATGTACGCAAAGATATTAGAACAGCGGATAAGACCTACTGTAGAGAGAAATCTGAGCAAAGCTCAGTTTGGATTCCGAAAGGGAAGAGGATGCATGGATACTGTATTCGCATTACAACAGATATGCGAGAAAACAATCGAGCTTAACAAAGAATCCAACATCGTCTTTATAGACCAGGAGAAGGCTTTTGACAGAGTAAACCATGCAAAACTCTGGAAGACACTCGAAAAGTATGACGTCGGAGGACAAACGTTAGATAATTTCAGAGCTCTATATACCAACAGCAGAAGCTCAGTAAGAACAAAGAAAGGCAATACAGGCTGACTCAAAGTAAGATCTGGAGTACGACAAGGATGCGTTCTATCCCCCCTCCTGTTTATAATATATATGGACAAAATAACGCAAGACGCAAAGCAAAGCCCAAAAAGCCTAAATGAATTTCTATTCGCAGACGACCAATGCCTTATTCATCCAAACCAACAAAGCCTCCAAATCACATTACCGAGCTGAGCAACAGCTGTCAGAAATTTAACATGAAAATAGCACCTCAAAAACAGAAGTTATGAAAGTGAGCCGAAACCGTAGTCTCCTGAACATCCATGTCAATAGTAAACAACTGAAACAGGTGAAGGAGTTAAACTATCTTGGCAGCACTTTTTTCTGAAAACGGGTCCATAGACAGAGAAATAGAAATGTGAACTAAAAAAACAAACAAAAAACCCAACACTGTCACCTACCAGCTCGCACCCTTCCTATTTCACCGAAACGTCTCCATGGACTCAAAGAGACAGCTTGTCATCTCAATATTCATACCAACATTATTCTGCCTGTGCCAGGCCTGGATATTAAGTAAAACCCAAGAAAGCAAAATCACTGCATGCGAAATTAAATGTCTCCACAAAACCCATAACATCACAAGACGAAACAGACAGAGAAATGAAGAAGTAAGAGTAGCTATCGGCACTGAGTCTTGCTTGCCTTACATAGAAAGACAGAGAATAAAATTATGGTTTGGCCACCTGTTACGTATGTCACCTGGCCAGCCAGTCTCGAGAGCCTACAACACCAAGCACTCAGGCTATAAAGGAAGAGGAAGACCACGCAAAAGGTGGATTGAGGGTGTCACGGAAACCCTGAGAAAACATAATATAACAACTGAAAGAGCTGCGGAGCTGGCCTACCATAGAAAACTGCATCTTCTCTCGACGCTTAACGGCAACAGAGGATGAAACAGTTTAAAAAAAAAAAAAGTAAAAGTATCGACGAATTAGCCCGTACAATAGCCACATTTTGTCATTAAAGAACGAGAATGAAACTGGACATAAGAATAAGTATAATGAAAAAACCCTGCCGGAGCAACTACCAACAACCGACTTACGTTACTTATGATGAAAACTCAAAAGCACCCAAACTAACCAAACTAACAAACGTTGACAAAAAAAACGAAAAATCAACCGTGAAGCTGCATACATTGTATTTGACCTGGAACGCATCGAAAATTCCGGAAATACTTGGACATAATAAGCAGTAATATCAAAGCCAAACGAACGCCAAAAACAGTTCACATAACATGTAATTTCTAATTTGTTTGTTTGTTTGTTTCAGACTGGCATAATGAGGAAGGGCGAAGTGGGCGACTGGAAGAACTGGTTCACAGAAGACCAAAGCGAGGCTTTTGACCGCCTTTTCGAAGAGAAGATGGCGGATTCCAAACTGGCACAGATTGTGCGCCCATATATCATGTGACTGTGGTAAAAAAAATACATGGTACTTAATATACTAGATCTATATTCACATTTTTGTCCTATTTTGTGGTATTTCCTCTCCCCACTCAATGTGGTACTTTAGCTTTTAAAAACCCCAACTGAATTAGAGGAAGCACACCAATACAATAACAATCATTTATTACTTGGAAAAGGTTGGACAGACTGGAATGAAGGAGGGAAGGAAAAAAAAAGGAACTATAGATAGCACCCTTCAACCCACATGTTATCGTTTTGCCCCCAGCGTTAGATTCTGATATAGATGCGAAAAAGCGACCGGCAACGGGCAGAACTAAAAGCAATAGACAAATTCAGCAAATGCAAAACTTAACCAAGTACAAGAACGCCCCTTTGGGCCTGGGGGCATGAAACCAGATGGAACCACATGCAATATAAAATCTGTTCTACTGTGTGGAGATAATGGTGAAATAAAAGTTTAACATCCCCCCTCCTCCCCATACCCACCGTCACGTCGCTACCTCATAATTACAAAATTCTATCTGACAATTTTGGCCGTTTTGAGTTATTAGGACCATAAGGTCAGAAACCAAATGTTCTGTCTGTTCTATAAAGATTGTAAAATAATTCGGAGTCGATATCAAGATATTTACAGAATTACATTGTTCTATCTGAAAATCTTTTCAGAATTACAAAACTCTGTCTGCAACAAAGATGTTATAAATACAACTAGATCTAGAGGTTCCAGCTTTGACGTCACCCACGTACTTGTGAAAGTTGTAATTACTCTTTTTCTCACGCTTGTTTGCACATCCAATTACGGTACAATTTTGCACCATTGTTATTTCTGCACAATTCTAGACTGACTGTACCAAAGATACTCTACTACCAAGGACCTTACTGTAACCCCCTTGTCCACTACCAAGATATTGCACTTTCTCTTTGGGCTTTTGTCCCCGCCGTGGCGAGCCCCGCTTTTGCCGCATACGACGTGATGGGCTACGTCACTAGGCGACGCGAGTGTGTGTGTGTGTGTGCGTGTGTGTGTGTGTGTGTGTGTGTGTGTGTGTGTGTGTGTGTGTGTGTGTGTGTGTGTGTGTGTGTGTGTGTGTGTGTATGGTGACCACGAAAATTGCTGTGATTGTTTAAAGATAAAACAAATTAACAAAAGGAAAAAAAAAGGGGGGGGGGGGGGGAAGCTGTGAATGAGAATGAAAAAAACAACACTGAAAATCCACACACAAAAACGAGGACAATTATTTAAAGAATTTATGTGCCAAGTTAATCACTTACTTGAATGCTCAACTGGTGTTGAACATTCATCAGTTTACTGATCTCTGCGAGCTATTTCGGCGTAGACGATAAATGACACTTGCTCACTGTTACGTCAGTGCAAACATACTCGGCCTTGTTTGCAAACAAAATTCATCTGACTATGATTGACAGATCGACCAGGGTCATAACAATATATCATTTATATCAATAGTATAGGGTGTATTTCTGACAGTGCGTATTGACATGGGTAAGCTGATGGGAAAGAGCAGTGGAAACGATGAGAAAATGGACGGGAATGGGGCAGTGGGGTTGGTACCAGAAAAATAAAAATAGAATTGAGCTAGAAACTTATTTGCCCTGCTTAATTGGTGCTGGCCAGATGTTCACCAATCGAACTCATGTGGTTTGCTGTCTAGTCGTTTGATATCGCAGTGATGGTTAAAGTGTCGTAGTTAGTCTAGCATGTTCTCACTGGTCGACCTCATATTAATGACAGAATTACCGGAAAAAATATATTGACATACAGGATAACAAGCAATTTGCTTATCGTGCCAAGAGAGGCGTAGAGGGCGTCTTAAATAACATCTACAAACACATAGACACACCAAGAAATTATTACAGGATACTTTTGCTTATTTTCATCCTTTTTCAACACATTCCAACCTCACATTATGGTTTCTAAATAAATTAACTTGAACATAAACAAGAACATTATAGCTTGGATTCTAGAGGTCTTAACCAATCGACTTCAGTATGTAAAATTAAATGGTGTAAAATCCGACATGATATTCACGAACACCGGTGCACCCCAAGGTTGTGTAACCTCCCCTGTCTTGTTTACGCTCTACACCAATTGCTGTATTTTTAATAACAAAAACATCAAACTACATGTAATACAATTTGAGGATGATTCCACTCTACAAGGCCTTATAACAACACAGGAGAATGAATACAGGGACGCTGTAAATGTAATTTCAATTGGTGTGCTAACCACTTCCTTTTACTAAATGTAAAAAAGACAAAGGAATTAATAATAGACTTTAGAGTAAAAAAAGACAAAATGCAACCACTATATTAAAGATGAGGAGATGGAGGTGGTAAGTTCTTACAAGTATCTTGGAATAACAATCGATAACAACAAGCTTGACTGGCATCCCCACGCTGCTCTTGTGCATAAAAAAGTAAATCAAAGAATGTTCCTTTTAAGGAAATCAAAAAGTTTTCGTATTGATAACAAGATTATGTCCCTTTTATACCATTCTATGATTGAAAGTGTGCTATTATTTTGTATTTTTGCTGCTGGGCTGGGAATTGTAGGGTGAAAGATAAAGAAAAATTCTACAGAACCATTAGGAAAGCCAGCAAGATCTCTGGATATGATTTTACTAGAATTGATGAAATGTATAACACCATAAGTATAACAAAGATAATAAGCATCACACCCCCTTTCCACGTAAATTATAAGATCACGCAGCGTCAGATAATATGCACCTCTAAAAACAAAGAAAGAAAGATACTTGCGAGCAAAAGAAACGCGAAATCCTGTTTACCTTTGCAATGCTGATCATGTTCGTTTCCCTTTTTTTACAAAGCGGGGGAATTTAAACCCAGACTGTTTCCTGGCGTTATGAAAGGGCATCACTGTGAATATTACGTTTTAAGGGAATACATTTTCCACTTCCGGTTAATGATAAAAATGCTCATCAATGGTTATGGCCACTATTAGATCGGATAACCGCAGTACATCTCCGGAACAAGGAATCCACAGGTTATTGGTAAATCGTAGCGGGATCTGCCTCCAAATCTCCAGGACGACCACATTGACATACAGTTGCTACGTGGTTCTCGGCCTTGGTTGTCTCCCCTCGGTGCGTTTTTAAATTTCGTCCCAAAAATGTTTAATTGGGTCTAGATCAGTGCTAAGGGCAGGGTGAGACTGTCAACTGAGGACATGGTGTTGGAGGAAATCCTGTGTAATACGGGAAGAGTGCGCGTAAGCATTACCTTGCTGGAATCGGAAGTTGAAATGTTGTCTGTGTAGAGGGGCCTAAGAACTTGTGCTATGCAACTAGGAGCATTGATTCCTTGACCTCGACCTTGGCTTAGATTTTAGAGGATCATTGGTCCTACTTTGTGGTTCCACATGATTCCACCCCAGATCCTGACGCGATGTCCTCCCCAGTGATTCCTCTTTATGACCCAGCTGTCACTATAACGTTCGCCTCCCTCTTGATAAACTCTGAGACCCCTGTTTGTTGTGTCTAGGGAGAACAGGCATTTGGCCGAAAATGAGAACCGAAGACCAGTCTCTCAGACATCTGTTGACATGGTGCTGGACTCAGTTGAGACGCTCTTGGCAATGGTATGCGGTCAAGACTGGACCATGGGGAGGTCGACGGCGTCTATTTGTAAGGCCTACCTGACGCAATCGTCGGTTCACTTTGTGCCGACTTCTGGCTCTTCAGTGTGTACTCTCTATCAAACCTGACGTTCTTGTAGCTTTCTGAAGTCGATTTGAACGATGCTTCCGGACAAAGTGTCTGTATGCACGTGCACGGTCACTCTGAGTGGACCTGACCTTTTTCGATCTGCCGCAGAATTCTTGAGCTGAAAACCGGCCATCAGTCTGTGGATAGTCGAGATGTGCACATCAAAATGATTGGCGTCCTCAACTGGCCTTTCTACACCCTCCAAACAGCTTATTGCTCTTTCTCGCTGTATAGCCCTTAAACGTGGCACTGTCTTTGCAAAAGCAGGCGAAACGGCCCGAACTGATTTTTTTACCCCGACTTTCACAGCCGAGCTCAGGTGAATACTTTTCACACTTTTTTCCACTCATTTAGACCGTGTTTTCGAAGGCACCACGAGGCTTTTTCCAAGCTTCAAATAACTCTTGTTTCCAGTGACAAGCAAGACAGGCGACTTTTCATTTCCAAAGAGCATAATACCAATGGTGTAAATTTCAGTCTTCTACCATTGATGGACATTTAGTTATGGCCAAAATAGTCTTTTGCGTTTCTTTTGCTCGCTAGTATAATATATAACTCTAAAAGGCCTTGTAATTTAATTCCTGATTGTGGTCGAATGATGTATCTGATGTGATATATATATACATTTTTTCAGCTCTACTTCTCTTTTTATATTGCATTTTAATGAGAATATTATATGTAATTTAAATTTCTATGTATACCTGCATGTGATTTTACGGTCCTGTACAGCCAAGAAAAATGTCCCTCTGGGATAATAAAGTCTTATCTTATCTTATCTGAGTTAATTGGAGCTTCTAAAGAAAATGTTTAATCTTAGTTGAATTGTAGTCAAGCACTGCATGTTGTTCATACTTCTGATCTGTGGTGGATTTACACCTCTCATAGTATTTTTGTCTTCCTAAAGTTTGATTCAATACATCTTCAGAGAAAATGTTACTGAATGTTAACAGATTTGACTAACATTTAGAAGCAATAAATACATTTCATGACAAAAAAGCTTTTCTTTTTTAGTTTGTGTCCTATCATGCCCAATACTACATGTACTGCAAGAGCTGATTTCGTTGATTGTTTTGCTTGATAGAATTTACGGCAATCCCTCGCAAAACAATGAGGCAATCTTTCTTACAGACATTGATTGAATAAAACTATACATAGATTGTAAAAAGCAACTATAATCGATCCCAAATCGCTTTAGGATTAATTGTACCCCCCCCCTCCCCAACCCTCTCGCCTGAAATCATTTTGAAACTTTCCACGTTTACTAAGAAGAATGCAAGATGTGGAGCAGCATAATATTCCTCGAGCTGGCAGTGCTCAGTCACTTGCCTTTTGATAATATCGTAAATAGTTTGTTTTAGATTTAGTAAGAGTTTTAGTGCACTTACAACACATATAGACAATGGAAGTGTCGAAGATTAGAGGTGTTACTTACTACTATAGAGTAACGTACGGGAAAAAGAAGTGGGGGGAGAAAAGGACAATCGGAAGTTTGATAGGAAAGATATAGCAAACCACACAAGAGCTCCCGCCAGCCAACCACATCATTCCTTGGCTGTTGTTGGGTACTCCTTGGGTGGGGTTAGAGTGTGATGGTAGAATACATTATGAAAAGAATTGTGGCAGAATACCTATTTTGTTTAGGTTTTTAACATGCTGTCGATGGGTTTTGAACCTGGGCGATGCATGTCCCAGTCGATAGCTTCAAGAAACTCACCACTGAATAAACCTAAAAGACAGTTGATTACATGGAAAGAAAAGAAAGACGATATAGATGTTAACGATAACTTATAGGATCAACGAAAAATAAGAAAAGACAATACCAAAGTACACACAAATTAACGGTTTTGGCACCAACGATTACTATACTTCTATACTATCCTACACTCCTGCAATCCTTCCCATACCCCTACCCTTATCCCTAACCCTAACCCTAACCCTAACCCTAACCCTAACCCTAACCCTAAACCCACATAAAGTTACTACATTTATTCTGCCGTGATCTCACAAAACGCATTTTTCTCAAAATCAAGGTTTCGAGATAATCGCGATTGAGTGTTTTTTGCTAATTAAACAAACAAATAACAATGTTGTTTTTGTTTGACTATCCCACATAAAAATATTTATCATTTACCATGACTGTACCAAATTTGATTGAATTTGAGCTAAAGACAAACAAACAAACAAGAAGAATGCGTTTTATCAGATCTTCCCTGTAGAAATGCGTTTTATTTTCAACGCATTAATCCCAGAATG
>NW_004797749.1:141148-143417 GCF_000002075.1 Aplysia californica
GTGGGAGTCTGTGACGCAAAAATTCCTTTGAAGTTTGCCGCCGCGCGGGATTAAACTTTGCGCGCAGAATTTTCAAAATAATTATCTCAGCTAAAAACTGATTTCATTTTCGAAATCAGCATATCAAAATAAGCAAGGTGGCTCACGTGGAACCTGATTTTATGCCATATTTTAAAACTTGAGCAAACTTTGTTTTTCAATTGTTTATTTTCAATCTAAAGTTGTGTATGTATCAAGGTCACCCAGTGCGTTGTAAGTGCTCCTGACGTCAAAGTTGCTAGGACTACACACTGCACGCTAGATTTCTACTATCCACTACTGCACAGTCACTGTACAGTGTAATGTGTGGTGATTTGGTCAAAACACACTGCTATTCTCTTTATTGAGATGTAGAGGCCTACAGATCCCTCGAATGTCTGTTGACGATGAAGTCCACAGACTACAATAACAAAGTATTAAGAGAGGGCGCAGGGAGAGCTTGTGTCATTAGAATTTTGCAGCTAATAACTTGTGGGCCTCTTTTTTTAAGTTTGTTAAGTAACAACACACAGCATGCAGGCAAATTGTTGCGAAGAGTCATTTGGCGCTAGAAGAAGGAATCTCCCCCAATTGAAAGGGAATTGGACACTATAAATTGGAATGTGTAAACCGAATATGGAGTTTGATAAATCTAACAGTTCTACTAATACGAAGAATGTAATATGATTTATCGCTGAGAGTAACCTGGGCTTTACATATTAACCCTTTTCACGGTAACCTATTTATATCCCTTTGACCGAAAACAGGGTGTAACACACCCGTACGTGTATTATACAGTAGGTTCCAAAAGAAACTTGATAATGTAATCACCCAATAATCGGGTTACAGCCTTGCACTACCCATTCACACATCATACCAATTTAAAGCTAAATAAATTCTGCGTCATCTGACACAATAATAGTTCATCTATGTTAAGAGATGCTCGAGATAATAATATGGTCACTCAAAATTGACCTTAAAAATCAGGCTTGGCAAAATTGTGCAAAATCACAGAAACGTTGTCTTCGCGCGTGTATTGGGGACCATCAATATTGATAGAATGGACATACATTGCATATCTAATGAATGGATTTGTTTCTCTGCAATAAACAATATTTAATGTCGAAAGTTTCAATTTCAAACGAAGCAGAAAACAGAGCAATCGCAAATACCACAAAAACTTGGACTCGACATTAAATGTGCTCATTGTTATTTTGCGTAGGAGCCATTGGTTTTGTGTAGTGCACGAACCCAAAGGACGTCGACTCTGCAAAATTTTGGACAAAATCAGTCATTTCATCCCAGATGTCACAGACAGTTGCAAACGAAGGGTCTGAATTGGGAGCAACGTTAGTTTTCTTCAGCTGCTGTTTCATGGTATTTCACATACCTGTAGGATTTATATCGGGTTCACATACCTGTAGGATTTATATCGGGCTATCTACTGGTGACCACTCCAACGTTGATATGATATAGTTTTCTAAGAATAGTCTCGTGATAATATTGGCCCAATGAGAAAGTGATTTGCCATGAATTGAGATTTCTACTTAAATGACACCATGAGGGAAATAAGGGTAAGACATGACATTCCAACACTTGCGCGATAATATAGTCAACTAAAGCAAGTCATCCGATGATTCACACGCGGACGATTTTGTTCATTCTGTCCCAGACCCACTCCCAAAAATGGCAGTTTCATGGCCTCTGCTCCTCACTGATAGATGAATAGTCCAAAATCGAACTTACCCAGCCATGTGCTTAAAGATTTGTGCTCCACAAGAAGACCAAGAGCTCCTAAACAAAAACACAATCATACAAATGCAAAGTTGAGTCTAAGTTCAGCATGGTATTTGTAAGTAATCTGTTTTCTAACTTGTTTTGAAAATGTATTTCAGAAGGTGCTGTTCATTGCAGAGACAATAATATTTTTTCCATTTGATATTCAATACATGTCCATTCCACCAACGTTGATGAACCTCAATACACGCGCGAACACACTTTTACGTTTCTTTGATTTCGCCCAATTTTGCCAAGCCTGAGTTTTTAAGGTCAATTTCAAGAGACCATTTCTCGAGCATCTCTGAACATAAGTGAAATATGATTGTATCAGATGATGCAGGATTTATTTAACTTTAAATAAGCATGCTGCATGAGTGGGTAGTGCAAGGCTTTAGCGCGATGAATGGGTGATTACATTTTCAAGTTCCCTTTGGACGCCAATGAACAGTATAACATATTGTAGGCCTACTCA
>NW_004797749.1:157008-159078 GCF_000002075.1 Aplysia californica
GTAACTCACAAAGAAGGATGTCTACTGAAAGCTCACACAACATCGGTCAGTTTTAGAATTTCGTGAATTAGATTTTGCATCATAACATTTCAAATTACAAAATTATTGGTAAAGTTAATTCAACGAAAAGAAAAAGGGTAGCGATATTTCGACGGCATGCCGTCTGAAAATCGTAGTTGATATTTCCACGGCATGCTGTCTGAACATCGGAAGAGATCCTATACGATATGCCGTCTTGAGTCTAAAGATCGGGGTAAGATTGAAGAATACGGGACCAGCGGACTGACTTTGCCTATGTCTCAACCTCAGGAATTCATAATTTTCCCGTTTTTAATATCTCTCAATGGAGAATCTCGGACTCTCAATGGAGAATCTCGGACTCTCAATGGAGAATCTCGGACCGGTAGATCTATTCATTAAAATTTTGTCAGGGGGGAGACCCCCCTGAACCCCCCTTCCCCCCTCCTCCACCCCAACCACCCGCCCCACCTACCCCCACTTTCTCGCGCAATAATGTACTAGTGGTCAGGTATTCTTCAATCTTCCCAAGATCGGAATTGATATTTCGACGGCATAGGCTCTGCTTGAAGTGTATCAATGCAAGAATTGTGTTTTGTTTTTCAGGCGATGAGTTGGGTGATCATACCTACCCGACCCGACCCGACCCGATCCCATCCGCAAATGGGCACCTTACTTTTGGGGAAAAAAACAACAGTCTTCTCTCCATTTTGCTTACACAAAATAAATTGTGCATCTCTCTCTCGTTACAATCACACAGAACATTTCATCATTGTCCATAATGCACAAAATGATAGCAAAGGATAAACATTGTTGACTAAACATAGAGGTATCTTGAATTGTATCTATAATATGCGTTACTTATGGAAAAGAGATTATAGGCTTAATTATAAATAGTCCGGATGTTCTGATTGGCTGAATTTATGTGCCGTGAAATTATCACTTCTGATTTTTCGACGGCGTGCCGTATAAATTTCCACTTCCAAAGAAAAAAATGGAAGTGTCTACGTTCTCCCCGATTGGGGTCTACGTAGTCATGGTGTCTTATGTTTACTTGTGATTGGCTCGCTGAGCGAGCGGTAGTTTACATTGGTTCAATGCAAGGCTGCTAATGCTAGTAGTGCTAGGCTAGGCTAGGCCTAGGCCTACTTACTGATCATCTCGTGTAGTGATTGGATTTATCTTGTGTTACTATAATTAATTAATTTTAGTCGAGAGAGAGAGAGAGAGAGAGAGAGAGAGAGAGAGAGAGAGAGAGAGAGAGAGAGAGAGAGAGAGAGAGAGAGAGTATTTAATGAATACAGAGATCTAGATCTAGATTATGCTGTCTATTTAGAATCTTAAATCTAGAGATCTAGATGATCTAGATCTAGATCTAGATTTAGGTCTAGAAATCAAGATTCACTCGCCACAATGGCCGTCATGTAAACAAACGGGACCGCAGTTGTACAGGAGTGCCGAAACCGTGCACCGAAAAAGAAGCCGTTTGAAACTAGTAGACTCCAGGCCTACAGAAGCAAGTAGGCCTACTGTTGATAATTATGATATTAGACTTGTGAATCAAGTTGCATGATAGGCCTAGTGTGTCTCCGCCAATTCACAGGGCGAGTAGTCAAGAGTCATCGCTCTTCGGTCATTCGCCCACCAACCAGGCCACCACTAGATTTCTAGATCTAGATTTAGATCATCTACTTTCAGAACTGCACACTCTTGGCTGGGTGCACAACAAAATCTTGACCTAGATTCTAGATCTAGATCTAGATACGTTTATTCATTAAATACTCTCTCTCTGGGCTAAAATAAATAAATTATAGTAACACTAGATCGACACACCGCCCGAGATTATCAGTAGGCCTAGCCTTGCATTGCAACTGTAACCAGAGACACTACAATATAATTAAATACTCTCTGCTGTAACCAATGTAAACTACCGCTCGCTCAGCGAGCCAATCACAATCCAACATTTTGGGGTCCAACCAAGGAGTTTAGAACTAGCCTAATGGAGCCTCCCCTCTCTCTTCGCGGCGCCGCGGCGCTTTTCCCTTTCGTCAA
>NW_004797749.1:161996-166839 GCF_000002075.1 Aplysia californica
TTTCAGTGCCTTTGTTGGGCAATCGCCCACGGTAGCCCACGGTTCAGCCGCGAGAGAGGGCTCCTATCAGGCGTGCGGTGCCGCCCACAGGGCATCCTCCATTACTTTTAATCTCCTTGGGTCCAACTAGACACCTTAACTACGTAGACCCCAATCGGGGAGTACGTAGACACTTCCCCAAAAAATAGATCTCGCTACTTTCAAGGGAAACTACTCTAATGAAAACCAAGGAGAAAGATGTCTGCGCCCAGAGAAACTCGACCTTGTTTTGAGATCGTAACATCATGAACTAACTACACAACAAAGCTGTAAACTTAAACTTTGAAGACAGATGTCACTTCTCAGTTTGTTCCACTATCGTCCTCTTTTAGCGTGAGTTCTAATATTGCACTTGTCTTGTTTTTACACCAATAGATATCAGTCTATATATCTAGATCTAGTGCACTTCACTTTCACTTTCATTTTCATCATTCATTTTTCGGTGATCCATTCTTCTTCCATTGACTTGGCATTGACTGTATCTATCTGATTACACGCAGTAGTAGTCTCCACCTAAACGCAAGGTGCACGGCAAGGCTCTTTAGTAGATCTAGATGTATGTGTTTATGCAGAGTGTGTGTTTACATTAACCTGTGCAAAAGGCAAAGGTTAATAGTTTTGTGAAGGATTCCCTGATTTCAGTTAGATCTATGAATTATGAATTATGAATGCAAAGGCATTGAATGAGTGGTGAGTAGGGAAAAAGTAGAAAGACCGACTCACTACTCACTGTGAATACTAGATTCTAGATCTATCATGTCGGGAATAGATCATCGTGAGAGGAACTGTTGGTGATAGTTATATTCTATAAGTACGGCTAGACTTATAGTCTAGCCGTACTTATTCTTAATATGATGGCTAGACAGACCATTTACAAAAAATAGGCCTACTGAATTGTAAATATACATTTTTAGTGTGCAGTACCTAAAGTATTTGTATTTGAGACAAAACCAGGTTCCTTAATGACAGTGCATGTATTTTAAACCTCCTGTTTTCTAATGTAAATAGGGCCTAAGATAAGTACGTCTAGACTGGCAGTAATGGCAGTCTAGCCGTACTTAAGTACGGCTAGACTTCTTGTCTAGCCGTACTTAAGTACGGGTAGACAGCCAGGCTAGCCGTACTTAAGGACGGCTAGACTGTCAGTCTAGCCGTACTTAATATTGATGGCTGAATTGTAAATGAAAATTTTAGTTTGCAATGCCTAAAGTATTTGTATTTCAGACAAAACCAAAAGGTGCCTTACTGACTTGCATGTATTTGAACCTGAATAATTACTAGATCTAGATCTAATGAGACCTGTTTACTTAACAGGATTGAGTCAATTGGGCCTAACCTAGATCTAAGTACGGCTAGACTGGCAGTCTAGCCGTACTTAAGTACGGCTAAACTCTCAGTCTAGCCGTACTTAAGTACGGCTAGCCACTTCGATCTATATATATGTAGGGAAAAGCACTCTGCCTTGCGGATTTCTGAGCGACTTTCCAAGCGACCACTCTCGACTGCCTGTCGTCTATTGTAGCTCCATAAATTGATAGATGACATCAGACATTCTGAAAGACTTTTGAACAAGTAGGCCTACATTATAAAAGTTGATCACTTGACTAATCTTTAATCTTATACACCTAGCTTAGTGTTCTTTCACGCGTGTTGTGCATCATAGGCCTAACTAAACTAAACATCGGACCTACCACTCACCCAAACACCTGTGAGAAACCTTCTTTCAAAAAATTTTTTTTGAGTGACCAATCAAAAGACATTTCGGCCACCTCCCAAACATATCGCTCGCCTAGTCTTAGTCTTAGACAATGTGTCCGTAGAAAATTGGGTGTACCAATTCTGTCCATCACTCGCTTTGTACTTTGTTCTGTGTGAGGGGCAGTCTCACTAAATACCTGGTCTAGGCTTGTCTTATAAAAAAAATGCAAGCTGTTTAGGTTGTAGCAAAAAATGTCCCTTTGTCAAGCTTTACCTGTCAGCGTGTTTCGTGGATTGAAGTGTGCGTTTAGAAAAAGTGACAGTGCGTTTGTACACATCTAAATGATGAAATAACCCGTCATATATGGCGAAAGCATTAGTTTGAGCTGAGTGTGCCTTTGTATGGCGTGCATTATACTCATGTAATATATATGCAGAGAGTACTGTCAATACTGTAGTTTTATACTTTATGTTTTGGGTACAGGCACTTCGTGTGGGTGATGAGAGACTGCATCAAGAGCAAAATCTTCCAAAGTTTTAGATGAAAGCAATTGCAACCAATCATTCCTGTGTACAGACTCGATTTTTTTCCCCCAAATATAAACATTCCGATTTTCCAGATTTTCCTGATTTCGATCATGTGTATCCTGAATTTTTGTTCCAGTCTGTTGTGCCAGATTTTCTGAAAACTTACTGTCTGTCTTCTTCTCTCAGGTTATTACTAGTATATTTGGTCGGCTGGCCGTTGTCGCTCGTCTGAGTGTTTGGTGGGAACGGGCAGTTAGATGGACCCGCCAGTAAAACTTTCAATGCAATCGCTCATTCGCATCACGTGACATGATTTCGTCGTGTGAGTTCCATGCGTGTCGGGGACCGTCCGTTTATATGCACACTGGTTGAAGTGTCTTTCGGGATTTTTTGTTTTGGGGGGGGGGGGGGGGGTGTTGGACTCGTGGATTAGGTGTGCTTGACGTGATGCTTCAGTGTTTAAAAAAGAACAATGATAAAACACACACACACCCACACACACACACACACACACACACACACAAATATACGCAGAGGGCATGTACATGTATATTTATGGACACCCGTGGAAAATGTTTAGGTCAGTTTGGCAGTCACCTTGGTGATTTCCGCTGATCCTGAATTTTTGTCACCAAATTCCAATTTTTGCCCCCTGAGATCCTGATTTTGAGATTGCATTGAGTGGCAGGTCTGTGTGTACAAGAATTTTGTCTGGTCAGTTGTTTGGTAGGCTACATCTAGGATCTAATGTCAATAAAGTCAAATGTCTGCACTTTTTTCACAACCGAGGCGTGCAGTTTTACCATTTTCTACATGTATCATGATTCAGAGTTGATATTGCAATGTCGTCTCGTCACAGAGCTAGGTGCCTGAAAATTCCTGCAGTTGCGGCGAGCTCGTGGCAGTCTCAAGATGTCAGGTCGACATTTATTGAGTTTTTCCAAAATGAGGGTCACCAGTTTGTGCCCTCTTCTTCCGTTCTGCCCAAGAAAGGAGCCGGGACGTACTTCACTAATGCTGGAATGAATCAAGTAATGAACATTATAGCTAAGTCCGTAAATGTAAAGTATAGCCCCCCCCCCCCCATTTCAAACAGCTTGACCTGATGTGCAACATCCAGGGTCACTATAGGGGTCATGGTGGGGTTGCTGTAAGACAAAATGTCTTTAGAGATAGCACACTGTGATCCTCATGCTACAGGAAGAGGCGAGGGGGTGGGGGAGATGTTTTATTCATAACTATTTCACTAAGTCTTTAAGTTATAATCTATAATGTTGGCTGGTAGTGTCTCACACTCCCCCCCAGATGTGTCTTCTCTGTAGTAAATTAGACAAGACAAATCCATAGAGTAGGCAGAGTAGAAGATTTGGGGAGAGGGAAGCTGGGCTGATATGTTTGCACTTGAACAGAAAGAGGAATTATTGTTATTTTTAATATGTAGTGTAAAAGTTAAACTTTTCTATGAGTGTTTCTTGAGGAAGAGTAGAAGTAACATGGGGCTGGACAGAATGAACACTGTCCTATGTTTGAGAGTAAGTGTGTGTGTGTGTGTATGTGTGTGTATATATGTATGTGTGTGCTTGTGTGTATGTGTGTGTGTGTATGTGCGCGTGTGTATTTTAACTTTAAAAATGTATTTCAATGCACAGAACTGAGTAAAAAGTATAACTTCTCATTTTGATTATTTCTTTTTTGGAATGAAAATTTGCTTTCTTGTTTACCTCCAAGTACAACATTTTTCTACCGCGATAACATTTTTGTTCTATTGTCTGACTCCTGTTGCTGTCTACAGTTCAAGCCGCTGTTCCTGGGAGAAATAGAGCCGTCTCGATGGTCACCTCCAGTGACGCGTGCTGTAAACAGTCAAAAGTGTATCAGAGTTGGAGGGAAGCACAATGACCTTGAAGATGTCGGGAACGACCTTACTCACCATACGTTCTTTGAGATGCTCGGTAACTGGTCTTTTGGTGACTACTTTAAGGTAAGATTTTGCTGCAAAACTTGGTTCTTTATGTGTGTGCTTGCATGTTTGCGTGGATGTAATTTTGTGTGTGTGATAAAATTGATTTTGTCAAGTGATTAGGGTTCCAATTTATATGTACTCGATATTTGTTTGGATGAATGTATGCGTGTGTGTGTGTGTGTGTTTGTGTAAGTGTGTGATTGTTTCTTGATAGTTTGAACGCCTTTTAATGCATTTTAGATAGCTAAGGAGAAAAGGAGTAAGTGAGAGTAAAAGTGTGTGTCTAAATAAGTCTTATTAAGTATTCTTTCTGCAAGAAGGATGTTTTTGTTCTAATGTTGACAGGTAGAGGCATGCAAGATGGCGCATCATCTGTTGACAGACAGGTACAAGCTTCCGTTAGACCGGCTTTACTTCACATACTTTGCCGGGGATCGAGATCATGGGCTTGAAGCTGACCTTGAAGTCAGAGACATTTGGATGTCTTTGGGGTTCGTTGTTTTTGTCTTTGCTCTTTGTGTTTTTCTTGATGAAGTGGAGCTAATTTCTTAGATAATAATAATAATAATAATAATAATAATAATAATAATAATAATTATAAAAGTTATAATAATA
>NW_004797749.1:166939-169258 GCF_000002075.1 Aplysia californica
ACTGGACCATGTGGTCCATGCACTGAGATCCATTATGACCACAGAGGTCAAGGCTATGTTGGGTCAGAGGTCAATGCAGACAATCCTGAGGTGGTGGAGATCTGGAACCTGGTTTTCATGCAGTACAACAGGTGGGAGTTTGAGGGGGAGTGAAGGGTGAGGGGGGGGGGGTTGTTTTCAATACAGTTTTGGTTTCTGTTAAAGCAGGAATTTTGAATTAATTTGCTTCCTAAATGTGTAGAGATGTATGTGTATGTATGTGTGTTTATGTGTACACACATGTTGTATGTGTAAATGTGTGTGTGTGTGAGTGAATGTGTGTGTGTGCGTGTGTGTGTGTGTGTGTTTGTGTGTACTTGTGTGCGGGTGTTGTGTGTATATATATATGTGTGCGTGTGTTTATGCCCATGTATTAGCATGTATGTGAATGTGTGTGCGTGCGCGCATGTGTGTATATATGTGTGTGTGTGTGTGTTTGTGTGTGTGTGTATATATATGTGTGTGTGAACACCCATGGATATTTGTGTGTTGGTGCATGTGTGTGTGTATGTGTGTACATTTCTGTGAATCATGACAAGGCCCTCATCCGTCCATCAGACAGGAGGACCACACCTTACGACCGTTACCGTCTGTCCATGTGGACACTGGTATGGGACTGGAGAGGATGACCGCTGTCCTGTGTGGGACTAGGGACAACTACAACACTGACCTATTCCAGCCTCTCTTTGAAGTTATTAGAAAGGTCAGTATATCAGCCTCACGTTGAAGTCATCCAAAATGCCGATGTTCCAGCCTCTCTTTGAAGTCATTAAGAAAGGTCAGTGTCACAGTCTCTCTTAGAACTCATTGCAAAGGTCTATATTTCAGCCTCTCTTCAAAGTCATTCAAAAAGCAGGTGTTTCAGCCTCTCTTTGAAGTTATCCATAAGGTCAGTCTGTCTTCCGACCTGTTTGTTTTCTTTAAATGTTGTTCAGCTAATCAAACAAAGCTAATGTCACAGAAAATGAACATATATACTTTTGCTTAGCCCAGAAGTGCTCTTTGCCTGTCTCTGCACTGAACAATCCTCTCTACTTCCAGCCAGTTCTGCCGTCTTATGACAGAAAAATGTATTAGCCAAAAATGAAATGTTACAAGAGAGGCAAAAAACAAACTTTTTGTGTGTGTTTCAAATTCAGTAAAATTTAGTCGATCAGATTATTTTATGTCAATATTCATTGGCCGGTCTAACTTTTGTCTGATTTGCTGAGGTATACAGTAAACAGCTATGGAGTAATTAATTAAAATTTCTTTTGTCGTAACAATATCGATATATAATTAGGTCACAACATATATTTTCAAAAGCCTAAAACTTTCTGAACTTTAATTGTACATCCATAAAAACCAAGATCTTTCAGGAAGTCAAGCAGCTGCATAGCAAGGAAAGTGTTAGATTGAAACCCACAGGGTAAAAGATTAAGGAGAAGACCTCATGGAACCTGAAGAAGAGTCACGGAAATGGATGTACAGAAAAGTGGGAAGACATGGAGTAACATCAAGTGACTTGCCCAGGACAGGGAAAAGTGGACAGTATATTTGTTCGTGGCTTATATCCTGATCCAGGGTGAAAAAGGATATGATGATGATGAAAAACCAAGATAAAAAGACTCGCCATGAAAAGGGTTTTCTACTTGACCTAATTACGCATGCACTTTTTTTGGTCATAAGATGGCTGAGTTGTGTCCCATCTGTCTGAGATCTGCCTCCAGATCTTGGTCTCAGAAGATTGATGTCGGTCTTTCTTTCTTCCTCCTCCCTTAGGGATTCCATCTTAGGCTTTGCCTTGTCGCATTGTGGGCTAGTTTTTCTATGAGTGTGCCCAATCCTGTGCCATCGTCTTTTCTTGATCTCATTGTCTGTTGGTTTTTGTTTGGTTCAATAATAAACATATGCACCTTCACCTATCCCATAGTCTGGTTGACCATAGGGGCACCACTGCAGATTTTGCAACCAGCTTCTTTCACTCCTCTCAGTCCTCAGCTACCTATAAGCATACTTTTATTTAATGATTAATGTGAACTCTCTAAATCCAGTAACCCAGGACTGCCATACTTCGTGCCTTACTAAGCAAAATAACCTTCTTAGTGTTGCGAGTGGCGTAAAGCACCTACTAAAACAAACTCTGCTTCAGACTTGCAGTTGTGTGGAGTACCAGTCTAGCGCTAGTCATCTGGATGTGGCATATAGGACATTAGCAGATCACGCCCGGATGATCACAGTTGCCATAAGTGATGGTCTGCTGCCCAGTGGTCAAGACCTGGGGTGAGTTGTGGGTGGTTA
>NW_004797749.1:169358-172756 GCF_000002075.1 Aplysia californica
GCGAGTGTTGAGTTCCTGCGTGCTGTCGGCATCGCTGACCGCTTATGAAGCCACAGCACCAGAAGAGAGAGAGAGAGAGAGACATTCTGAAAGACTTTTGAACAAGTAGGCCTACATTATAAAAGTTGATCACTTGACTAATCTTTAATCTTATACACCTAGCTAGTGTTCTTTCACGCATGTTGTGCGTCATAGGCCTAACTAAACATCGGACCTACCACTCACCCAAACACCTGTGAGAAACCTTCTTTCAAAAAATTTTTTTTGAGTGACCTATCAAAAGACATTTCGGCCACCTCCCAAACATATCGCTCGCCTAGTCTTAGTCTTAGACAATGTGTCCGTAGAAAATTGGGTGTACCAATGCTGTCCATCACTCGCTTTGTACTTTGTTCTGTGTGAGGGGCAGTCTCACTAAATACCTGGTCTAGGCTTGTCTTATAAAAAAAATGCAAGCTGTTTAGGTTGTAGCAAAAAATGTCCCTTTGTCAAGCTTTACCTGTCAGCGTGTTTCGTGGATCGAAGTGTGCTTGGGATGAGTTTTTGGCTAAAGATGTAGCTATTGTGTTTGCGATGTCTACTTGTGTTTCAGCTGTTGTTCCATCCGGCCTCTGGACGTGCCGAATGGTGTCTGTGCGTCTACCTAAGAATTTTTTAGCAATTTGGAAAACTTGATTGAGTGGTGTCTGGCTGTTGATTTTGGAGATGTATTTTTGGAATGATTGTCTTTTGCTCTCCCTGAGGCATCTACGTGCCTCAGCTCGAGCCTTTAAATAAAGTATCTTATTTTCTATGGTGGTGTTGTTGACGGCTCTTCGATACGCCGCCTTCTTTTTCTTTACTGCTTCCTCACACTCCCAAGAGAACCAGATCTTGTTCCTCCGGGGTTTTGTTTTTGTTTTTGGAATGTGATTGTGGCATATTTCTAAGAGCTTTTCGTGAAATTTATTGTAGTTGTGGTCGAAATTGGGATTAAGAATCTTGGAACATTGATTTGCAAACCCGTCCCAGTCGGCTTTTTTGAAGTTGAAGCGTTCTGGGATCGGGTCGTTTTGGAGGCTATTGTTTTTGAGGAGAATTGGGAAATGGTCCGTACGGTCATCCAGCACAGACCACTCAAGATCTGGGACTAGTTCAGGGGTACAAAAAGTAAGGTCAAGGGATGAAGTGCCATAAGTGGCTCTGTTTCTGTAAGTTGGGGATTTATCATTTAAGAGACAGATGTTATTTTGAAATAAAAAGTTTTCTATTATTTTACCTTTCTGGTCTATAGGTTTGTCTCCCCAAAGGGGGCTGTGGGCATTGAAATCACCTAGTAAAATAAAGGGTTTTGGGAGCTGGGACTTTAATTCATTTAGTTGGGTTATTTTGAGGGGGTAATTTGGTGGGATGTAAACTGAGCAGATCGTGATTGGTCTGTGCAGGGTGACCCGTACGGCAATAGCCTGGAGGGTCGTCTTAAGATGTACTTGTCTGTGGAGCGTGTTGTTGTCGGTGTAGATGGCTGAGTTGTGTCCCATCTGTCTGAGATCTGCCTCCAGATCTTGGTCTCAGAAGATTGATGTCGGTCTTTCTTTCTTCCTCCTCCCTTAGGGATTCCATCTTAGGCTTTGCCTTGTCGCATTGTGGGCTAGTTTTTCTATGAGTGTGCCCAACCCTGTGCCATCGTCTTTTCTTGATCTCATTGTCTGTTGGTTTTTGTTTGGTTCAATAATAAACATATGCACCTTCACCTATCCCATAGTCTGGTTGACCATAGGGGCACCACTGCAGATTTTGCAACCAGCTTCTTTCACTCCTCTCAGTCCTCAGCTACCTATAAGCATACTTTTATTTAATGATTAATGTGAACTCTCTAAATCCAGTAACCCAGGACTGCCATACTTCGTGCCTTACTAAGCAAAATAACCTTCTTAGTGTTGCGAGTGGCGTAAAGCACCTACTAAAACAAACTCTGCTTCAGACTTGCAGTTGTGTGGAGTACCAGTCTAGCGCTAGTCATCTGGATGTGGCATATAGGACATTAGCAGATCACGCCCGGATGATCACAGTTGCCATAAGTGATGGTCTGCTGCCCAGTGGTCAAGACCTGGGGTGAGTTGTGGGTGGTTGATGGGTGGCACTTGTGTGTGTGTGTGTGTGGGGGGGGGGCTTTGATTATTCATAGCATTATTAAAAACATCTAACTCTCAAAAGATTTTTCTCCTTTTGACTTCTCTTAACAACTCCTGAATTATGTGGTTCTGTGAAAAATGGATTTTGTGAACTGTTTCACACGTGCTCTGTGGTTTGGGCAAACCATTAGCTCGGGATTTACTTTAAAAATACATAAAAGTTAAAAGCTGTATTCATAAAGACCCAACATTTGGACAGATACTTTCTGCTCATGTGACTCTCCCGAAAGCTACACTTTTATTTCATACAATCTGACATTGAAGGATGTTTGCCACAACTCCCTGACAATTTTCCTTTGATACACTCATTCAGTATAAAGCTACATCTTTGCACAAACAATCTTACACTGAGGAGTGTTTTCTGCAACCGTCAAATAAATGCAACTTGTATACAGAGCTTCATTTTTTCACGAGGAATATTAAACTTCAAATTGTTTCACTAAAACAGGCACAGCGTAAAGCCACTGCTTTCAATTTTTTTCCTAAATATACT
Source organism: Aplysia californica (assembly GCF_000002075.1). Taxonomy (NCBI): domain Eukaryota; kingdom Metazoa; phylum Mollusca; class Gastropoda; order Aplysiida; family Aplysiidae; genus Aplysia; species Aplysia californica. The sequence continues at coordinate 172,026 of NW_004797749.1, forward strand.
CAATATAAAGCTGTTACTGTTTCCGATTTCTCTCAACACACACCCAATATAAAGCTGTTACTGTTTTCAATTTCTCCTTAAACATACCCAGTACAAAACTATTATTACTTCTACTTTCTCCACAAATACACCAACTATAAAGCTATAACTGCTTCTAATTTTTCCACAAATACACCTTGTATGTAGGTGTTAGTGCTTCCTTTTTCTCCACAATAACACCCAATTTCTTCACAAATACACCCAATGTAAGCTGTTACTGCTTCCTATTTTCCCCAGCCACAAGCTGAGAGGCATCATCCACCGGTGTATCAGACTGTGCCAGGGACAGTTTCACACAGAGCCCAGAGTCCTGCTGCCGCGGCTGGTGTCAAAGGTCGTGGAAACTCTGGTGAGTGGAATGGTCGATGAGCGAAGAGTGTATTCGAATGTCATGGGTTTGTGTTTTTGTGAGTGCTTTGTGTATTTAACACCTCTATTTCTCTCTCTCTCTCTCTCTCTCTCTCTCTCTCTCTCTCTCTCTCTCTCTCTCTCTCTCTCTCTCTCTCCCTCTCTCTCTCTCTTTCTCTCTCTCTCTCTCTCCCTCTCTCTCTCTCTTTCTCTCTCTCTCTCTCTCTCTTTTTCTCGCTCTCTCTCTCTTTCTCGCTCTCTCTCTCTCATACAGAAACACATATACACACTCAACACACACACACACACACACACACACACACACACACACACACACACACACA
>NW_004797749.1:172885-176066 GCF_000002075.1 Aplysia californica
ACACACACACACACACACACACACACACGCACACACACATGCATACACACAAACTTTTACTCTTGCACTTAATCATGTTCAGAACTGGAAAATTTCAACAACCACAAAAAAAAAGACTTGATTAGCTGAGATATTTCAAACAATGCCAGTGACAGGAATGTTTTTATTGAAAGCATTAAAAATTAATAAAGTATTTAATTCTTGCTTGAAAATGTTATCTATGGCTCAGGAGAAACTGATACAAGGCAAAGTCAGAGTCATGTTTGTATTTGTACCTAGATGATGAAAATGCTGATCATGATGAGGTGAAACGTGAAGGTGTTTTTGTACCAGAATTCTGTTACAATTTATTCATACAATTTCAATGAATATTGACCAAAGTTTTTCCAAGACTCTTCATTCTTAATCTATTTTCTTTTTTGTAGCGATGATGATGGTGATAATGATCTAAATAACTTTTGATTTCTTTTGTCATTTTTTTTTCTGTAGGGTGGAGCGTTCCCAGAACTGGTAAAGACAAAGGAGAAGGTGAGACAATTGTTTTTAAAAAAAAATGTTTTTACACCCATATCTTAGATAATGACAAGTTTATGATTGGAGGGTGCCACTGGTGGGTCCTTCTACTTTTGATTTCCTTCTGTAGTCTCTGTCTATCTTATTTTGTTCATTGCACTAAGTGGCCATTATTGTGTCCAAATTTAAGAGCCTCATTTCTTCTCTCTACCCTAACTGAGAGAAGACAACAGACAGTACAGTTCCATCAGACTGATGGCTAAGGGCACGAAGGGACAACACTAAACACTATATCTCAAGATCTCAAGCCTGAAGTATATCAGAACAGGCTGAAAAGATGGCATACAAGATCACTTTTACGGATACACTACTTCTAATAATAAATAGCATTTGTAAAGCACATATCCCTGCTTGACTGCACGCTCAATGCGCTTTACACTATATTATTACCCCAGCAGGCTATAGAACACTCAGAAACATTCTCAGCTTCTCAGGAAGCATGCAGTACAAGCAGCTGATTAAGCGCTCAAACACTAACAAACTGGCAAGATCTATCACTGTCTATAGCTGGGTACCTATTCCCACCTAAAGTGCTTTTTCCCAGGACACAACATCTGGCCCCTGACGGAATTTGAACCCACGACCTTATGGTTGCGAGTTATTAACAAATACCTGGGGCTCAACTGGGGTGTAAAACATTTCCCATCATTTGGACTCTGTGCACTACCTCTTCTGAGAACTCTTATGGCCTCGATTTTCTGATTAACATCTTCTTTTTTTTACTAGGTTAGAGACATTGTGTGTGCCACCATAGAGCTACATGAACAAGCCAGCCAGTTGGCAGCGAAGACGTTCCGGAAGTTTCTGAACAAGGTGGGGTCGCGTAGAGAGATAAGGGGTAAGTGATGTCTGTCTGTTATACCACTGTCAGTTTGGTCATCATGATGTATGTAGTGTGTACAGGTGTATAAGTGTGTGTGTGTGTGTGTGTGTGTGTGTGTGTGTGTGTGTGTGTGTGTGTGTGTGTGTGTATGTGTGATTGCATGTGTGTGTGTACATCTGCATGGGCGTATGGAGTGGTAGATAACTTGTTTGTTTTAGTAGAGGTTTTACGGCGCTCGCAACTGCATGTCATATGAGTGCCAGAAGATTAGAGGTGTTACAAGAGAGTAACAAACATAGAAACATAGAAGGAGGGGAGATTAGGACGATAGATGTTTGATAGGAAAGAAGAAGCAAACCATACCAGAGCACCTGCCAACCACCCACGTAGGTAGACTGGTTAGTCGCTATGTTAGTGTATTTGATAAGTGTGTGCATTTGTTTTATTCCATGTATATTTTCTTGCCCATGCGTGCTTATATGTGTGTCTGTATTTTAGTGTAGGCCTACTTCATAAATGTGTATACATTTATTTTACTTCTTATATATTTTCTTGCCCATGCATGCATGCATGTATGTATGTCTCTATGTTAGTATACTTAATAAATGTGTTTGCTTTTATTTTATTTGTTGTATATTTTCTTGCCCATACGTGCATGTATGTATGTTTCTATGTTAGTGTACTTGAAAAATGTGTATGTATTTGTTTTACTTCTTATATATATATTTTCCACGTCCAGGTGAGGAACTGTTGTTGCTAGAGTCAGGTCATTTTGGCAGTCCGATGTCTGTGGACGCTGTGATAGACCTGGCGGGTCAAGCAGGACTGACCGTTGATATCAGCGGTTATAACACACTGGTGGAGCAGGTACTTTTGTCTATTTGTTTGTTTGTTTGTTTTCCTTACTTGCCTGTTTGTTTGAAGTGCAGATGGGGTAAGTGAAGTGTGCCACTCGTAGCTCCTACATTTTTTTTCTCTCCTTTTGTTGTTTCTGTAAGTCTTACTTGCAATTTCCCGACGTTAAAAAGCTGTTATTATGTCAAGGCTTCCCTTTACTCTCAACAAAACTCTTTTTCGTCTCCTGACAGGTCTCCCTATCCCACCCGTAGCCTGAACTAAATGAATGTCCATTTGTACAGTTCATGCACTCTTTCCCTATGCCTTACCTGTCAACATCGTCGGCTCAAGAGTTCTGTGTGGGTGGTTGGCGGGTGCTCTGGTTTGGTTTCCTTTTCTTTCCTATCAAACATCTATCGTCCTTATCTATCTCACCTCCTTCTTTTTTATGTTTGTTACTCTCTTGTAACACCTCTTATCTCCTGGCGCTCATATTACCTTATGCAGTTGCGAGCGCCTTAAAACCTCTTCTATCCAAACAAACAAGAGCTCTGTGCTCTGGCAGGGTCACGCTTTTCTACAAAAATACCTGTTTTGCTTTTCCTGGGGGTTGGGCGGGTGGAGGGCGCCACTAGTAGGTCCTACTTCTTTACTTTCCTTCTCTGTTGTTTCTGTCTGTCTTTCTTACTTTTTCCCTGCACAAAATAACCATTATTGAGTCGATGTGCTTCTTTTTACTCTTAACTCAAATTTCCCCAGCGGTTAAACAACAATCATCATGTCGATGTGCGTTTCTTTACTCCAACAAAGCCAGTGATCATTGTCTTGTCAATGTTTTCCTTTTTACACAATTATTTTTTGTATTCCTACACTGTTTTGTACCATAGACGGAAATTCAATTATTGACCATCAGGAAAAAAAATAATTTCCAACAGAGAGAGAGAGAGA
>NW_004797749.1:176236-178814 GCF_000002075.1 Aplysia californica
AGAGAGAGAGGGAGAGAGGGAGAGAGGGAGAGAGGGAGATAGGGAAAGAGGGAGAGAGAGAGAGAGAGAGAGAGAGATTTCAGCATGTAATGCATGTACAGTCGAACCTGCCATGAGGTACGAATGCAACTTTCCATTTCACTCTTTGCATTTTTTCTTTATAATTTCACAGTGTAAAAAAACAGTCACCTGTCCAATGTGGCAGTGGCCACCTTATTTTATCACCGAAAACCAAAAAAAAATTATGTCTAAAAATAGCCACACAAATCTTTCTTTGCCCGACTCATGGTCATAAATTATGTGTTGGCTCTTGACGCTGTGGATGAGCCATCATAATCCAATCATCTGTCCTTATTGTTTGCCCCGTTCATGTTGGGTACGTCCCACCCTTTTTTATTTACTCGAGTTGACCACCCGGTAACAATTGATTTTCAGCTGCTGGTGTGCACAGCATGTGGTCTGTCCATACGTATAAGTCCCACAATCCATGCACAAATCGTGAGTGATGTGACAGGTCACTGTTTACCCAGTCTTTTACAATGGACGTTTACATGAACTTGGGTCAGAAGCGTCACTCATTGTCTGAGGGGTGGCAACTCATTTGTTTATTTTACCTTTTTTCCCTCATATGAAAAATTTTCTTTTTGTTTTACCCTTGCACTCTGTCTTCCTCATTTGATACACTTTTTAGAATTTAACACTTAATACAGCAGTTGTGAGGCCTTTTCTCTCTGCATAAACCAAAAATGTTTCCCACATACAGATAAATCCAGCCGTTGATGACGGCGTCAGTGTAGAAATGTAACCCATGTCTGAGCCTTCAACCAACCTCAGTTGGGAACTCAGAAGGGAATGTTCAGAAAAAAACAATAGCAAACCCCCCTTTCCCTTAAAACAACCCTCTAAAAACAAAGAAACAGAAAATAAAAACATAACAAACCAGCAACAACCACAACAAAAAAAACCTTCCTATCCCGCGACCCCCCCCCCCCCCCCCCAAAAAAAAAGCGTTTTTATTAGCCTTTTGGAAGTCCTAAGCCTGTAACCAAGTCCGGTTGAGACCTCAGAAAGGCATGGTTTGTTTTCTTCATTTTTATCAGTCCTGCCTAAGACGGCCACGGCCACGGCCACTTTTCTTCTCGACAATAGGTGGCCGTCTTACACAGGTTCAACTGTATTTATGTCCTTTCTTGTTGTGTGTATGCATGAGCACACATGACCTGTGTAATACCGACTGCCATTGTAAAAGGCCAAAATAAACTTCCCCCCCACGGAGATGAAGAATGAATAATGTCATGGTCATTGTTTTCCTGCCTCTCATATATTCATCTCGTCCACAGAGACAACTGGCTGTGAGCTCAGAGAGAGTCCTACTCCCACCTGACCCAGCCCAGTCTCTGGTGGTGGAGTTGTCAGCCCGCCACATTCCTGCCACGGAGGATGAGTTTAAATACTGTTACTCCAGCCGGGCTGGGCAGTATGGTATGTAGTTGTGTGTGTTCATGCATGCATGTGTGTGTGTGTGTGTGTGTGTGTGTGTGTGTGTGTGTGTGTGTGTGTATGCGTGTGCGTGTGCCTGTGCTTGTGTGTATGTGGTTATCAGGTCCTCTGAAAATTTGGTGAAAGGGCTTTCCAGTGTGGGTTGCCCTAAAGACACGCAATATTCTTTATGAAAAGCTTTAAGATATTGTTAAACAATGTGTCAAACCTAAAATTTTATGCCGCACTGTAGTTTGTCATGGGTGTTGGCAGTGAATTGGTTAAACTTAGCATAAAATACAGTCGAACCTGCCCTGACGGCCACCTCTATAAGACGGTCACCTGTACAAACGGACACTTTCCATTTCCCCCCTTGCGTTTTTTCTATATAATTTAACTATGTAAAACGGGCACCTGTCCAACGCGGCCGCGGCCTCCATATTTCAACACACAACCCCTATCACACAAAGCAATAACACCTGTCTTAGACGACCACCTATGTGACTCCATTACGCTTTGTCATAAATCAAGCATTGGCCCCTGGCGTTGTGGGCGAGCCATCATAATCTAAAAACCTGTCGTTGTTAATTAGTCCCTCCAACTGATCATGTTGCGTAGGCCCCTCCCACTGTTGACCAATAGGTAACAAAATTAATTTTCAGCTGCTGGGGAGGGAAGCGTGTGATCCCTCATAACCCATAAGCCCCTCCCAGAACCCATACACAAGTCGTAAGTGAGATGAGTGGTCACTGTTTACCCAGTCTGTAGCAAAGTAACAATGGACGTCAGCATGAACTTGTGACAGAAGCGTCGCTCGTTCTCCGAGTGGTAGCGACACGTGTGTTTGTTTTACCACAGCACTCGGTCCCCCTTGTCTGACACATTTCGTTTTATTGTCACCCGTGCACAAAAGCAGCAACAAAAGAAAAATAAACCAGCGAAAACAACAACAACAACAAAAATAACAACAACAACAATGCAACTAGATCTACCTTGGGTTGGGACCTCAGAAAGGAAGGGTTTGTTTTCTCAGATAGGAATGGTTTGTTTTCTTCATCTTGATCAGTCCTGCCTAAGACGGCCACCTGTCTTATACGGC
>NW_004797749.1:180408-192768 GCF_000002075.1 Aplysia californica
GAAGGGCATCGGACAATAGAGTTTGGAGTTTTGGAGTCTGAGGTATAAGCACAGACACTCAAGCATACACATGCGTATGTGTTCAGTCGAACACGGTTAACTCAAACATGTTAGGGATTGACAAATCGCGACCTCAGTGCTTTCTTGTCCTATATCCATTTAAAAAAAAATTGAAAATGTGACTTCTTCTTAAGCTCATTCTTTGTTAGCAACTGTTTTCACTATTATAAAAAGGAAGTGTCTACGTACTCTCCGATTGGGGTCTACGCAGTCATGGTGTCTAGGTGGACCCCAAAAATGTTGGATTGTGATTGGCTTGCTGAACGAGCGGTAGTTTACATTGGTTACAATGCAAGGCTACTAGGCCTCTTACTGATCATCTCGGGTAGTATGTCTATCTTGTGTTACTATAATTAATTTATTTTAGCCAAGAGAGAGAGAGAGAGAGAGAGAGTATTTAACGAATAAACGTATCTAGATCTAGATCTAGATTTTGTTGTGCACCCAGCCAAGAGTATGCAGTTCGGTCTAGATTTAGATTCTAGACCTAGATCTAGAACTAGATCTAGATCTAGTAGTGGCCTGGTGGGCGAATGACCGAAGAGCAACTCTTGACTACTTGCCTGTGAATTGGTGGAACACACTACGTCTATATCATGCAACTTGATTCATACATGGGGACTGGACGAGAAGGCCAGATAGTGTGGCGTTCTCGGGACTGGATCTAGTCGATTCCAGGGGGCGGCCATTTTGGCAAAATGCTAACGAAAGGCTCATGCTCTTTTACAACCAATCACAATCCAACATTTTTGGGGTCCACCTAGACACCATGACTACGTAGACCCCAATCGGGGAGTACGTAGACACTTCCTTATAAAAAATGGAGATAGGACAAGAAAGCACTGAAGTCGCGAAATGCTTTCAACAGATCCATGATTTGGATAAACCATAGCTAAAAATTAAAGAGATATCGGTAGGGAAATGGAAAATTGTACAAGCTATCTGGGATATCATGTTGTTTTTTTGTTCCTGTCATCTTAAAAAGGTTTTATTCTGATCTTTCCCTCCTCATTGCAGACAGGCCAGTTCTCTGTGACTGAAGTACAGAACAGACAAGGGCTTGTCGTTCACTACGGTCACGTCTCTCAAGGATATCTACAGGACGGTCAGTCAGTCACTCCAAGCATTGCGCTGGTGGGTACATCTGAGCTCTGAGGCTCAGTGTGTTGCTTTTTTACCAGTTTATAATACTCTATAGGTGAGGCAGGGTGGTGAAATGAGGCGCTTGTGAAAATGATGACAGCAAAGAAACTGGCATTTTTCTGCTTGTCTTGCCACCTAGATCTATATCGAAATTTTGCTTTTTAGCTCAACAGTATGTCCATTTAAGAACCCATTTCTGTGTGGATTTTACTGAAATATATGTTGATTAACTCTTTTTATCCGGGCTACGAGTATTCTTGTAACGAGGACCAGTCCGGGCTACGAGTATTCTCGGAACAGCGATACGGTCACGTCAAAGAAGCTAGTTCTACTTGTAATTACCAAAATACGCAAATACGGCGATGCTAGCTCTGTCTGAATATTTTAATTTTCCAATGAACAGTGGTTTCTTTGTTTTTGATGGGTGTAGAAGCTTGAAAGATGTCTCGAAAACGCACATTCACGACCGAGGAAGTTCTTTTTGAAGTGGCGCTGGGTTATGAGGGGGAATGATACTAATTTGATGAAAGTGACTCTGAAATAAGAGCCGTAAATTCTGTTGTGGATGATAAGAAACAGGACTTGGACTCATCTAATAGCGATTCAGATCATGGTGAAGGGGTCAGCTGGAATTTGCGCTTGATGGGTAGGGCTAGATCTAGATTTATAAAATCCAATGGGGCGTCGTGGGCGCGGCAATCAGGGTCAAGTTCGAAGGTGGAATACACCTCAAAATCTACATTGTGCTATTGGTGTATTTCCTAACCACATACATTTACAAAAACTACATTCAGTTTCTAACTTAACTGCCAAATTTCCTTAAAACCTTAGAGTAAACGTAAGAAATATAGCACTTTGAACTATACGCACTGACTTCCGACTCATACGGCGCGGCGGCCCCAGGACCGGTACAGAGTCCGTGGCGGTACGGCTAGGATAAAAAGAGTTAAAGGCACAAAAAATGTAAATTGTCAGTTTCCACGGACTCTCAGGCTATGTAAATAACCAAACTTTGGCAGCCATTTTCTTGATAATTTTGCCTCTGAAACCAGGCAACCCCACCTCTTTCAGTCGCAAATATCTTTACTTGTATTCAAGATTAATGGGTATTTCTTTCATCAAAAGCAAAACAAATGAACAGGCTTAAAGGCAATACCAATAACTCCACATGCCCAAAAATTGACAAGCCGCCTGATTCTACCACGTCGTGACACATTGGGTTGTTGTTGTAGATGTTGTTGTTTTTGTTGTAGAGGTGGTTTATGCAGGTGGATGGGGGGCATCTTTGATATTTCGTGTTTCTTTTCTTCCCCACCATTGTTTTTGTCTATCCATCCTGGTTTTTCCCTGCCCTGAGTGAGTGTCGTCTCGTTGGTGTACTTCTCTTTATTAACATTCAAACTGTTTTTGTTGATATTTCTATTATTGTTGTTATTGTTGTAGTTGTTATTGCTGTTGTTGATCTAGCTGCTTCATCCCGATACGTGTTGTAGAGAGAGGCCAGGATTCTGTACAAGTTGTTCACTTTTGTAAGATTTCTAAGATCCCGTAGGTTTCATCTTATTGACCTTTATGTTTCAGCTAAAAAGAGAAGGCTGCATGAGGAACCACACAGCCACACACCTCCTCAACACTGCCTTGACCTCTGTGTCCCCCTCCAGCCAACAACAGGGCTCGAACGTCACTCCGTACAAGTTCTCCTTCGATTTCCTCTCACTGGTGAGAAAAACCTTGTCTCAATTAGAAATGAATATGGTCAAACTTGATTTTACTGCTGAGTGTATAAGACAATCACATGAACAAATAGCCACTTCATTTACCTCCCCTTGCATATTAACATTTTTTGGTTACATTTTGATGGCCCTGTGTAAGATGGTCACCTGTCTAAGTTGATCATTGGTGGTTGGTGGGTGCTCTGAATTGATTTGCTCTCTTTTTCCTTTCAAATGTCTGAAGTCCTCATCTCCCCTCCTTTTTTTGTGTTTGTTACTCTCTTGTAACACCTTCAATCCTCGGCACTTATATGACCTTATTATGTTGCAAGTGCTGTAAAGGCCTTACTAAAACTAAAATAAGACAGTCAATTTTCTCCTCGACAGTTTGTGGCTGTTTTACACAGTTTCGACAGTAGTATCAAGTAATGGACGTTTCCACTGTTGTTCCGTGCCGATTTTTATCATTTAGAGGAAAAAAAATTACTTATGAAAAAACCTTATGAGTTGCTGCATCTGTGTTTCATGATTATCCAGCTTATACAGTCTCTTTTTGTTTAGCTGCAATTTTTGTCTTTCCTTAACTCTTTATCTCCGAGGGGGGTAAACCCACGAAACTGGGGCCCGTTTCTGGTACTAAAGCTAAAAATGACAAAATTGTCTCTAAATTGGTCATTAAACCAAAGCATGTGAACCTATTTTGATAGTTCTTCATCTAATGAATTATATCCCTGTAAAAGTGACCTGTTTTCAGGAACTGCCCAAAAGTAATTTGATGTCAAAGTCGTTGTAAAGGAATGTGCACAAGCCGCTGTCAGTGGCTCACTGGCTCAGTGGTTCTGACTGTGAGCTGCTGGCAGCGGCTTGCTGGAGACAAAGAGTTAAAAAAGCCCTCTTCATTCAACAATTTTATTGAAATAAAAGGTATCGTTTTGGCCATGAAGGAGCATGAGGAAAAAGTCAAGTGAACAATTGAAGAATAACTCAATACTGCTGTATCCAAAGCAAACAATATTTTAAGAGTGTCTTTATCTTTAAATTTTTCTGCTGAAAATGTATTACTATTTTTATGAGCTGTTGTTTATTGTCATCTGAACGTTAGGGAGCGTTTGGATCGGAGCAAGTGAGTCAGGTGGAGGAGTCTGTGAGAGAAATGATCCAGAAGTCTTGTTCAGTCTCCCGTCATATCATGTCACTACAGGAGGCAACCAGCCTCCCAAATGTCACCATGTTGCAGAATGAGGTGAGGTTTGGTGTTGGTCGGTGTGTGATGAAGTAGGAGGTGTGAGGTTAACTATGGTGTTGAGAAGTTTTTATTGTGACGGCTAAAAAATAGTTTAACTTAACACTCTGAGCCTTATTCTCTTTGAGTCTACAGGACCTGTGTACCTGAGCGCATGTGTGTCGACTGCTAGATGTGTACCTCTGTAGTAATGATAATAATATTAATAATAATAATAATAATAACTATGATAATTTCATTTAAGTAGCGCATATCTACACTCTACAACATACTCTATGGGCTTTCAGTTATTATTACCCAAGATGGAATAAGACAAGACGGGACATCAGCCTCATTTTCATTCCAACAGGCTCCCCTTGGTAACCAGCTAGCTGCGCGTTTAAAGCGTAAACAAATGACAGGAAGAAAGAGCACACTGTTCAACTCGCTGAAACAGCTGCCTTCTTTGAATTTCATAGTGGCAGTTTTGCCTTGTTTTTTTTCATATAAACTGTTTGGTATTTATCTTGACAGGTTTTTGTTCACATTTTGAAAATAGTGAGTTGAGAAATTTAAGGTTTTTATGAACGGAAAGCGGTCGTGGGTTGAACATGTTCAGTGACATGATGATGTAGATCTAGGAGTTTACGAAACGTAGAAGTAGATTAGATCTTACAGTTTAATAACGACAGAACAGCCAGTGGTGCTCTGCAATGAACTGTTGTCTAACAGAATATACAATAGATTAGATCCAGATCTAGATTGACTGCACAGCGAGCTGTTCCCCAATGTCAGAATCAATGATCATGAACTGAAGCTAGGAAACAATAGCACTCCTGTACAATAGCGGTCCCGTTTGCACTAAATCACTCAAGGCCTAAAAGCCCCTGTGGTAATTTTTACGTGTTTCTTATGTAGATTTAGGCCTAGATTATAGATATCTAGAATCTAGATCTAGATCAATCTAGCTATCTAGATCTAGAAATAGATTATCTTGACTATCTAGATCTAGATAGAATCTAGAGATATCTAAATCTAGATCTAGATCTCTATAGACCTAGATTCACTCCCACATGACAATAATGGCCGTCATGTAAACATTAAAAACGGGACCACAGTTGTACAGGTGCACTGAAAAAGAAGCCATTGAAACAAGCACAGAAGCTTAAGTAGATCTAGATCTAGATCTATATACTGTTGATATGATAGTATGAATCAAGTTGCATATGATATAGATCTAGAGTGTCTCCGCCAATTCACAGACATACCGCTTGTCAAGAGTCGCCCTTCGGTCATTCGCCAACCACTTAACCCTAGAAGCGCTCAGCGTTTCACCGGAAGTAACCTGCCAAAAATGCCCCGCCGCCATGGCCGATCATTTGTAAACATGGGGGTTTGGCGGGGGGAATCAGCTGAGATACCCGAAATGTATACCTGCTACTGAAAAATGACCATTTACGGCTCAACAGATGACAAAAAGCATATTAAAGCATATATTTTCTTTAAGCTGATAGAATGAGCCTTTCAAAAATGTTCAGCGATCAAATAAATACAAACAAAGCCCAGAACGCGATAGACTCAACAATCAGTACATCAGCACGGCGAAACAAGTGATAACACATAGCGTGTAGTCGCTCAGCGGGACCGCGTCACTTTATCGATTGATATCTCGGCCAAGAGACGCTCTACGAGGTCAAGATAATTTGCAAAGTCATTGGTCACTATTTATAACTTTGGCCTGTAATTTACTACGTCATTTTCCATATAAAGGGTCAGCGTCTATGCCCTTTATATAGGGCCAGCGCGCTTCCCGGTCGAAGTAGGTCAGCCCTATATATAGGGCGTGCGCGCTTCCCGGGTAACCCGGCTCACGCCCTTTATAAAGGGCCTGCGCGCTGCCTAGATCTAGATTTCTAGATCTACTTTCTGAACTGCACACTCTTGGCTGGGTGAACAACAAAATCTAGACTCTCTAGATCTAGATTCTAGATTCTAGATCCTAGATTCTAGATCTAGATCTAGATAGGCTACGTTTATCCATTAGAATTTAAAAAATACTCTGTCTCTCTCTCTCTGGGCTAAAATATATTAATTTTAGTAGGCCTAGGCTAGACATACCGCCCGAGATGATCGCAGTAGCCTTGCATTGTAACCAATGTAAACTATCACCAGCCCAGCGAGTTATACGCGCAGCTGGCAAAGTGGGTGAGGGTCTGCGCTTGTCCCATGACGTAAAGAAGAGTTGTCTCGACTTGTCTTATTCCGTCTTGGTTATTACCCAGCAAATCCTAGAACACTTAGAAACATTCTCGGCTTCCCTGGAAACATACAGTACACTGAGTAGTGTGTTGAGTACACAGAAGGGTAAAGGCAGTCATGTGGAACCATTGCGTAAGACCTATATACAAAAGATGAAGACAGATTTTACTGTATGCCATCGCTATACGTGGGGATATCTTTTTTTCACTTGATTTTCAAAATCCATAGAAATTGCTCCAAAGTGTTTTTCTTTTTTTTTTATAAGATTCTGTAATTTCCTTTTGTTTTTTTTATTCTATTCTTTCTTCGTCTTTTGCAAGCTCAGACAGTGACTTACTGTTGGAGACTTGCTTCCTTGGTGTAATGGTTAGGCTGTTGGCTGTTGTTTGCAGAAGATGCCAGTTCAATTCCCATGTCGAGGAATTATTTTACAGTCTTTCAGTATATTGTAAGCCCAGAAATCTGTCTGGATGGTCGTGTAAATTCTTAGTTCCCTAACGATAGTTGTCTGTTTTCTTGCTGACAGGAATATCCAGAACAAGTGTCCCTCATCCGCATCCAGTCTCCGGATGGCAGTGAGGTCTTGTCTTCAGAACTGTGTGGAGGAACGTAAGTTTTTTTTTTTCCTCCTACTCCAAGGTGAGGGATGCAGACAGGATTTTTATTGCTAGATATTCAGGTCTCTTGTGATACTCTTGCCTTTCTGCTAAATGCAGCTGTGCCCAAGTTTCCCTTGTTTACTTGAATTTTCCCCATTGTCAGCAAGCTGTTCAATAGTCTTTATAAACTCAGAAAGTGAAGTTTTTTAGGAAAGAGAAAAAAATCCTGTTCTTTCGTTTAACAACTGTACCAACATTATGTATCTTTTCTTGCTTTTTTTCCCCTGTCAATATTTAGAATCTGAATTTCAACAAAATATTTCTCAAGCTCATGCAACACTGTGGGTTGTTGGCAGATGCTCTGGTGTGGTTCTCTCCTTCTTTCATATAAAAGAAAATCTGTCGTCTTTATCGCTCCCCCACCTATTTTTGTGTTTGTTACTCTTTAGTAATACCTCTAATCTTCGGCACTTATATGAACTAAAGGCGTTGCAAGGGTTGTATAACACATCCTAAAACAACCAATGCAATAAATACCACACATCAAGAAACAGAAGTAAATAAAACAATTTTTCAAAATTTTGGGCTCAGTACATCTTAATAGCTGGCCAACGCCTTGTTTCTTTCTAGCCTGATTGATACTATTTGTATATGTGAGACGATTGGTCAGTGAACAGTTATACACAAAGTATCTAAAGTGACAGTGAGGACATTGTGTGTTCTATTTTTATCTGCCACCTGTCAAAGTCATGAGAAAATTTGGTCATGGTGACAGGCTGACAATATATCTCAAGGGTAGGCATATAACAGACAAGGTCATTTGTAAAATTTTTGTCATTGTATGTAAAGTGAACATCGACACATTAAACAGTCATTCTGTGGTGGGAAAGAGCAAGAGAGACAGAGAGAGACACTGAAGGGTGAAGGAAAGAGGTAGGACTGACTAGTGATTCTGTCTAGACGTCTGCATGTCATATTTGTCAGAGGAGTGAACCAGCTTGTTTTGAACCATCTTTCCCTCTCCATTGTCCCCGGTTATGGGTGACTGATGGGTGCTCTGGTATGGTTTGCTCCTTCTTTCCTACCAAACATCTATTGTCTTTATCTATCTTCCATCTTTTCTTTGTTGGCTAAAACAGCACCTAGACATGGATGACTGGTGCCTCTATTGAATAAATCCTTAATGTTCTGATCTTTTCTTTGTTAGTTACTCTCTGTAATACCTCTTATCTTCAAGCTATTATTATGACATAAATGAGTTGCAAGTGCCATAAAATCGTTACCTAAAACTAAATAAATTAACTGTCCCCAGACATGTGACAGACACTGTTGACCTCCAGGAGTTCTGTATCCTCCAGTCTGGTACCAAAGCCCAGAATGTGAAGCGGATTACGGCAGTCACAGGGTCACCCGCACGCCAGGTAGGGCTGAAACATAGCTTGTCTGTTACAGAGAAAAACATCATACGTTGGAGTCGGCGTATTGCAAAACCTGTGGAACCACTCATTTTCCATATAGAAAGGTTGCTCAGATAAAAGAAAGAAAATAATCGGGAATTGCATTTTCTTTTGGTTTACCGCTCTTTTCGGGTTTACCGTGTTTGGTTTAAATGGACTCCAGTGTTTACCTGCTACATTCATATTCAGTTTTATGATCAGGAGTACCATCAAAGCCCTATTTTCTTTCCTTTCAAAGTCATCTGTTGCCAGAAAACACTGCCAGAAACTTTTCTCATTTATTGTAAATAAGAAAGACTCCCCAGCACCTCGTACACTTTCTTTTTCGAAGAAATTTTTACGGAAATGCTAATCTTGCTTTGTGGGCCATATACTCCATCATGTCTGTCTGAGCTTTTAGCACTGTATGTTCCATCTCATCCGTTATACTATCATTTGTGGGTGGATGGCAGGTGCTCAGGTGTGGTTTGCTTCTTCTATCCTATCAAACATCTGTCGTCCTTATATCTCCTCCTTTTTTTGTGTTTGTTACTCTCTTGTAACACTTCTAATCTTCGGCACTTATATGACCTTATTGTGTTGCATGTGCCGTAAAACACTTACAAAAACTTAATACTATCATTTACAATCATTAACAAAGTTTTAATAAAATCTCTGTGTGTACTTATTTCCCTTGAAGGAAATGTTCATTTTTCAAAAATTGGCTCTATTGTAGGGGGGGGGAAAAGATCTTTAACACTTTTTGGGCATTTTGAAATGTACCAGTGGCATGCTTGTAGCTTTGAATGGAACATATTGCTAGCCACATTATTCATCCGCTTAAGTGACATGATAATTTTAAAAAAATCACTTTTTGATCCCTTTGGATAGTACAACTTTTGATTCAGCTTATGTTAAAATCCCAAGTTTAAAAGACTATTGCAAAATATTTTAATCCTTCAGTAAATCAATCACCCATGTCCACCAGTCCGAAAATTACTACGTGATTCAACAGTCTAAGCGCTAGCTTCGCAGCCCACAGCGAAAAAGGTGGTTCTCTCAGGCAGATTCAGAGGCTTGTGCAGTGTTCACCTGTTTTGTAGGCAGACCGACCCATATGCCTATGGCCTTTGTCAAGGTGCACTTGAGGGTAACAACAGAAGAAAGTGTCACATCTGTTGACATCGACTCAGATCAACACCTACCGATGACCAGAAATTTTCATCTAGACAATTTGCGTAATCAATTCGCACCTGGCTTGGGTAGTGATTTTGAGAGACGACATCAAAGAAGATTTTAATGCTGACTTTATCAAGCCGATAAATTGTTGCAAAAGGTATTGACCAATTAATTTAAAACTGTCTGTGATTGGCAGCTAGCTAAAGATCGTGGAATTTTGCGTTGAGTACACCTGTTGGTAAATATCACTTTGTGATTTCGGCCTAGATCTCTCTAAATTGAGACGTTACTCGAAACCTGTTACTTCTGATCCAGAACCTCAGTACAATGCCAAAAAGGTACATTTTTCTTCCCAGCTACCATCAACTACTCCTGCAGAAACTGCAACTGGCAACACAGGTACACCTACTGCTGTTGCTATTCCTGAACTCCAAGAAACTGTACCTGCTGCTTTTGTTGAAAGTGTCACAGCGAATAAAGAAACAGTCCACAATATCCCAAAGTGCAAAAGATTAGACCCACAAGAGTGAAAACAAAATAAAAAGAAAGAACTCAGCAACAAGGGTCAACCCTATGTTTCCCAAAGGGAAAAGAGATACGAGCTCATGAAATCATAGAGGTCATGTAAATCTGTTTCAACAAAATTATTTCGTGAATTCACACACGGCGATAGAGACACAATGTTTGAATGCGCATGGACCCTAACTGATGCAACTACTCATAAAAGGGCATTCATCAAAGACCTTATTCATCAAGTTCCAATGAAACGCAGAAGAGGGTCTTCCGATTCCCCAAGTAGACTTCAGACTCTACTGTTTCATTTGAAATGAATCTTTGGTGACTTTCTTGTAATATGCAAAACAATGCTTTTATAAATACAACTGCCCTCCCACAGTGGTTTATTCATAGCTGTTGCAAAGAGAGCTCACATGACTCAGACATGAGAGCTCCACAGTTGTCATATTACCAGAGAGCAGAAGATGACAAACAATATATTTTTTGTGACTGAATTCTTTGATAAACTTAACAAAATGCCTTCCCATTACTGCAGACAGAATACAGGGAAACTCTGTCCTTAGTCACACTGTTATCATTTGCTTCTGTTCATTACTCAAACAATCAAGCCACCACTCGTGCTTGTCAAATGGTGTTGACTAACGTGATTCAAACACCCAGACGTCATATTGTCACTTACGCGGTTGAATCACACAGATTTAGGTTGGCGTCAAATGCCTAAGTGCAGTGACTTACGTAACACAGCGTTTAGAAATAAAAACTAGTTACATACCATCGTTCTACACCATATTAAATTATGTCTGAATTTCAGATTCACAGGTACGTACATTTAAAAAAAATCAAAGTTTTTTTTTCGTTCTCCTGTACTTTACTTTACTTTTACTTTTCCGATCCAGCGGCCATTTGAGTTCTAGCCCTTCGGTCTGTCGATGTTGCAAAGAATTTACAGGTTTTTGTCAGCTATGTTTTGTCGCTGTATAGAGTATTTCCGATGTCTGGGGAGGCAGGTAGGTAGGTACTACGCAGGTCAAAAAGTGCGGGGCAGGTAAAGAGGTGATGTGGTACTGTTTCATCCTGGCAGTCGCACAACAGGCTGTCTGGTGGGGTATCCTTGCAGATCCTATTTAGGTAGGAATTCAGTGGGATGTGTTGTGTTCGCAGGTGAAAGATCGTTACTTGTTCTCTTCTACTCTCTCTTTGTTCTCCTGTAAAATTTAATCTCCTGGCACTTAGGCGGCTGACTAATACGGCTAGCGATATGTGTCTTTGATCTCCCTCAAACCCATCTTCTTCAGCTATTGTCTTATCTGGCATGTTCCAGGCCCACCTGACTGGCCAGGGGTTGGCGTCATTGTGTCAGTTGTTACAACTTTTGGTGGACAACGATGAACAAGCTGCTGGTCAGTTGACAGAAACGTCCATGAAGATACAAGAGGTGGGACCTTGTACTTGGAAACAATGATACAGCAACAAAAAATCTCTTTTTATTTTTTCATTTTATTTGTTTTGCTTAGAATTGCATTATTGTGTGTTTAAGATTTCCATCCCAAAAAACAAACAAATGTGAGACACAAATGTGAGACAGCGTAGTGAAATCAGATGCTTGTCAATATAATAAAAATGAAGAAACTGGCATTCTTCCGCGAGTTTGGGAATTTTAAAAATCGAATTTATGACTTTGCCTCAACACCTTCTATGTCCTTTAAAGAACTCATTTCTCTATGGATTTTATTGATAAACATTGATTAAAGGCACAAAAAATGTAAATTTTCAGTTTCCATGAACTCTCGAGCTAAGGAAATAACTAAACTTTGGTGCGCATTTTCTTGCAAATTTTTACCTGTGAAACCAAGTGACCCCCCCCCCACCTCGTTCAATTGCTAATATCTTGACTCGTATCCAAGATACATGGATATTTTTTTCATCAAAAGCAAGACAAATGAACAAGCTTTAGGATGATTCCAATAACTTCATATACCCAAAAATTGATGAGCGCCTGATTCCATCACGTCGTGACACAAATCATCTTGAGTGCCATGACAATTGTTTTGAGAAAATCCCCATTAAAACTTCTGGCATTTTTGTAATTTGTAACATTATCAAGCTTCCTAATTTTTCTTGTGTGTCTGTGCCTGAGGTATTGACTCTTTCCAGGCGGAGAGATTTTGTCACTTAAAATAATAATAATAATAATAGATAGCATTTGTATAGCGCATATCCCCGCTCAGCAGCAG
>NW_004797749.1:195023-233526 GCF_000002075.1 Aplysia californica
TACATGGCTGGGAGCAGCAAGAACAACAGACACCATTGTTGCATCGAAAGACAGATGGAAGTGGAGGTCCATGATCGCCCACGCCAGTTGGCAAGGCACCGGATGATGATGATGATGATGAGTCACACCAGGCACACATGGGGAAAAGCTGGAGTTGAATTTTGTGGAAGTGGAGACTCAACTGAGGATGTAATGTCTGAAGGGGAAAGATTCCCTCTTGTGGGTGGTTGGAGGGTGTCAATGCAGGTCTTTTTTTTTTCGGTTAAAGGAAATTGGATCTTCTATTTCGAATTGATTGACTTTGGCAAGACTTGGGGTTTACTTTCTCTTCTGTAGTCTGTCTGTCTGTCTGTCTGACTTACTGATGCCCGACTGTAATTGGTTGCTTTTAAGCACAAGGGGGCTATCCCGAAAAATGCTGTTTTGAGAAAATTGAAGGTAAAATTTTTGCCCCTTGTTCAGTATGTTTAAAAGACAAGGAGCATTTTCTCTATAACCGAACAAGTATACACACCAATGAAACCAAACTTCTCTTATAGGTAGGGCAATGCCCACTTTTGGTGTCGGTCAAGATTTCTGGAAACCTTCGAAATCTGGGTTGGCCCGCTTGTCCTTAAAAGCGACCAATTGACCACCATTGTGCTGATGTGCTTCTCCTTACTCCAACTCAAACCTGTGATGTTTGTTTGTAACTTTTAAACTTACTTTGGTTTGAGGGATGAAAATGGTGGTGGGGAGGGGGGGAGGGGGTAAAATTATTTGTTTTGTTATTTCGTTAAATACTGGGCCTTTACTTCCAACTGCAGTCTTGTGGGTTGTCACTCAAAGTAGTCATAAAGAGAACATGTAGTTGTGTTCTGTAGGTGAAAGATTCCCTCAACACCCCCCCCCCCCCCCCCCCTTTTTTCCCCCTTTGTATCCCCTCAGGTGCTGGTCAGTGTGAGTAAGTGGAGACAAGAACTGGAGAGTCTCTTACAGCTTGACCACTCTGACCGCTCAGGTGCAAGGGACATGTGGACACAGACACTGGACGATCTGGAAAAGGTGACCTGACAGCCTGCACACATAATATAGCACGTCTTGGGTATCTTTTAACTTCATTCATCACTACCACTACAGTTATTGTTTGGGTTTTTTTTTGTTTATTCATTTAAAAACTTTTTTTTAAGGGGGGTGGGAATTGGAAGGCTTTTAAAAAGATTTCGGCGCTTTTATGCCCCCCATCAACATAATTTATATCACTCAGGAGGCGGGTTTCAACCCTGCCTGTCAGGGCTAACCTGAGCTGAAGGGGATACAGCATCCCAGATGAAAGACTGAAATACTTGATAAAAACCTTCCCCACTCAGGAATCAAACTAAAGTCTCCTTCATGTTACAGAGAAGTGTCTTACCAATGCACCGCAGATGCCGGTACAATTATTGGTGGTCTCTTTGTTCCATAGTGCATGTTGTGGAGATGTGTATATGGTTTTGACACTATACGACTATAAGTGTCTTATGTAATGATCGTTTGTCATGTTTAACTTAATTCTAATGCTAATTTTGTACTTTTCTGAGTTATGTTATTCATTCATTAGCAAAAAATTGGCACAGTTTTTGGAAACTCTCCATGCCTGTTTTTTTTTTCCCTCATGTATTTAAAAAAAAATGTTTCTCACACCCCAGTGGTACTGTGTGGCTCACAGGAAAATCTTTTTTTTTATCCCTGATTTTGTCATGTGAGCAAGGCTACATTAGATAAAAATAATGGCACTTTTATCGATCCCTGTTGTTAAATTTGGTTTGCAATGGCAGTGTAAACATATAATATTGACCAATGTCTCATAATGATACACAATATCACCCCAATACTTTATACAGACAATCTTACAAACCCAATAGTGTATTTCTGTGTCTTCCCTTCCCAACAGTGATGGACATCTGTAACGTAACATTTATATACCTGGTTGTCACACACAGAAGATGTGAGTTCGGTTCCTGCTTGGGGAGGATTTTAATCGAGTTCCTCGGTTTGCTGAGATTCTGTGTACCTCTCAGCCCAAGTTATAGCTGAAGGTTGGAGGGAGCCACTAGTTGGTCCTACCTATACTTTTCCTCAGATGTTTCTGTCTGTCTTGTCCTACTTTTTCCTAGCACCAAATGACCTTTCTTGTGTAGATGTACTTCTC
Source organism: Aplysia californica (assembly GCF_000002075.1). Classification (NCBI taxonomy): domain Eukaryota; kingdom Metazoa; phylum Mollusca; class Gastropoda; order Aplysiida; family Aplysiidae; genus Aplysia; species Aplysia californica. The sequence continues at coordinate 197,194 of NW_004797749.1, forward strand.
TTTCCTCAAACAAACAAACAGTCGGCCCAGGAGGCCTCTGACAGGCAGGTTAAAAGCAGCCCGACATGTAAATGATGTAAATTGTGTCGATGGAGACAAAAGTTTTACAATTACAATTTTTTTCTGGGAATGTTTGGAGGGCGCCACCGGTTGGTCCTACTTCTTTACTTTCCTTCTGTTGTTCATGTCTATCTTGCTTTACTTTTTTCCAGCACCAGATGCCATTGTTGTGTTGAAGTGTTTCTCTTTACTCAACATTAGTTTAGTTAAATGAGAGTTTTATGGCGCTCGCCTGCATAAGGTCAATTGAGCGTGCTTTTACTCAACAACAACCACAACAGTTCTTTTTCTCCCCACAGACTGAAAAAGTGCTGAGTTCACTGTACCCACAGCTGATCCCCGCACAGATTACCTCTCCTGACAAACCTCTCCTCATGAAAGAGATTGTCTCAACCATCAATAAGGTACTCTCACAATTTGATTTCATGGTCTTGTTGGATTTATTGAAATATTTACCTTTTGTTTTAAGTTACAAAGCCAAAATAATCTCTGTTTGTAAATGTTTCCCTTATACAATTCGCGACCTCAGTGCTTTCTTTGTCGTATCTCCATTTTGCTAGCATCTGCGTTTTTTGCCATTTTCTTGTCCAAAAGTTGCCAAAAGTTGCCACAAAAATGACAAAAGTTGCCAAAAAAGTTCCTAATAATTTTCAAGCTTTCAACTAGCTGTGACGACGTAATATATTGAAAGAGGTAACTTAATCTAAAGCACCAGAATTTCTTGTGCTCTGTTTTTAGCATCCAGAATATTATTTGTAGCCACATAGAGTGTAAAAACGTGAAAAATAAAGGTGTCGCAACAGAATGAAATAAAAATTAGAGCAGCACACAAACAACCGCAAAAAGTAACAAATAAGGGCATGTGTCCACCTATCCGAAGATTGGCTGTTTTCACCCTAAACGTGTTTAATTCAAGAAAAAGTACAGGATATTACAATTATTACATGTAAATTATGGAATCACACACAAGGGGCCTGCCTGTGTCAGTATTCGGTTTTAGTGGAGACATGCTCTAACATAACATTTTTTTTTTTTTAATGTAGGAACCTCAAATTAAATAACATTACGCTATATAAACACATACACACAAATAGATAAAAAAAAATAACCCCCAAAAAATAAACACACCAACAAAGACGAAAAAATAAAAGACCTACAGCAATATAATAATAAACAGTATGTGATGTACTTATTATTATTCTTCATGTGAAAATAACTATACATGGACACCTTAAAATTATCAAAATACACGTCTATGTTATGAAGTAGCCTTTTCTTTTTGAAAAATGCTGAAATCGCGGCCGCGATTCGTGGACAAAAAATTTTTTTAAAATCACGGCGACAAATGTAGATGCTAGATTTTTTTTAAAGGTGAAAATGTGGCTTCCTCTCAGGCTCACTCTTTGTAATGAACTGTTTTCACTGTTATTTAAGATGGATATACGACAAGAAAGCACTGGGGTCGGGAATTGGGTTTAATGATCATGATGGATTCGTAAAAATACTTATTTTTGGGGAATAAATTAAAGTCACAAAACCAGATGTAACCTGTGTGAACAAGTATTATGTTTCAGCCTTTAATGGGATGATTGAGGTAATGGATTTTCATATTGTTAGTGTGGTTGTCAGAGTAGAATACTGGCTAAATGAAACCGATACTCTTGATCCAATGTCATTTTTGGAATATAAGTGCTGATTGAATACAAAAGTTTTTTTGTCCTCTACTTCTTTTGTATGTTTGTCGCACTCTTGTGACCCGCTATTTCCGGGGTACCTTGATAGTCGAAGCAGACTTTGTGTTGTTGAAGCTAGAGAGGTGAGCATAGTAAGCCTGATTCCCTGTAAGTACTTCTCTGTTGACATCCACCCCTTGGCGCTCATTTGACCTTATGCAGTTGTGAGCACCGTAAAACCTTAACTAAAACTAGAACTCTCCCTCACTTCACTTCACTCCCCTCCCCCCCTCCATTCCTCCTCCTCGTTTACCTTGGCCACTCCCAGTGTCGTCAGCTGGACCTGGTTCCCAAGACCCAGCGCGATCGTGCGGCCGAATGTACTCACAGTCTGACACACAAGGTCACAGAGGTCGTTAACACTCGGAACAGTAGGATCTTACAGCGGGTGGGTGGAATCGTGTATCTATTTGTATGTTTGTGTGATAGTGTTTTTTTTTTAAATTGTGTTTTCTTGTGATTTTTGTGTTTGTTTACTTGTGTGATTGCCTTTTGTTTGTGCGATTGTGTGATCATATGTGTCATGACGCTGTGGAATCAGGCGCTTGTCAATTTTGGGGATATGGATTTATTGGTCTCATCTTAAAGCCTGTCCATTTGCCTTGCCTTTGATGAATTTGATGAGAAAATTATCCATTTATCTGGGATACAAGTGGAGATATTGGCTATTGAAAGAGGTGGGGGTCGCCTGGTTTCAGAGGTAAGATTAGCCAGGAAATGGCCACCAAAGTTGAGTTATTTCCTTAGCTTGAGAGTCAGTGGAAACTGAAAATTTACGTCTTTTATGCTTTTAACCAACTTTTTTCCAGTAAAAACCACTCAGAAATGTGTTCTTTAAAGGGAATGAAAGGTGTTGAGCCAAAAACAAAAATTCAATAAAAATCCCCAAACCTGGAGGAAAAATGCCAGTTTCTTGACTTTCATTATTTTGATGAGCGCCTGATTTCAACACGCTGCCTCACATATTGTCTGAGTAATTTTGTGATGGCGTGTTTGTGTAATTTTGCGATTGCATGTTTGTGTGTATGTTTGTAATTTTGTGATGCATATAGGCCTATATTTGTTTGTATGTATGCAATTTTGTGATTGCATGTTTGCATGTATGTAATTTTGTGATTGCCTGTTAGTGCAGTAGTGTGATTATATTCAAATATATCATGTTTGTGTAATTCTGCGATAATGTTTATTTGTTTATGTGACAGTGTAAATATCTGTTAGCATGGTTCGTGGGTTTGGTCACAGATGCTTTTAGCAGGTTTTTGTCGACATGTTTTGTTGGATGGGAGAGAGTCTCTTTAAATTGTAAGTAGTGGTCTGTGGGTGTTCCAGTGGGGTATGTTTCTTCTACTTCTTCCTATTACTTCTTCTTATGGTCCTATTATTCTCTTCCATTCCTGAGGAAGTGTACCGATGTCTGTGGTGGTAATGGTTAGGCTCTGTGCCATGGCACGATAGAAGACATCATGAAGTTGATTTCCTTATAATATAATACCTAATAAAAAAAAACCTGTTTCTTTATTTCTTTTCTTGTATTTTTCCACTTTCAGTTGATTGACCAGCGCTTGTCTCAGAGTGATTCTGTCCATGAGCAGGTGGTATGTGTGGAGCATGAGCTGGACCTCAGTGCACGCCAGGTGAGATATACTCTTGTTCTTTCTCTCTTTCTCAATCTTTCTCTCTGTCTCTTCTTCCATTTTGTACTCTCTATCATCATCTGTCTGTCTGTCTGTCTGTCTGTCTGTCTTTCTCTTTCTTTCTCTTTCTACCTCTATCTTTCTCTCTCTCTCACTGTGTCTTTCTCTTTTTCCCTCCCTCCAAAACAGCTGTGTGGTCTAGTCTTCAACAGTTAAAAGTAAAGAGCACAATGGGGAAAACCATCAGTCACAAATTGGAAATTTATTCAAGTATTATTTTCAGCGTGTGCACTACTTACATAGTTTCTCTCAAACACTGTCAAACCAAACAACAGGCTCAGTGCTCAATTAGAAACACCTTTTAAAAGAGGATACTACTCAAATAAAAAAAATATTTTAAAGCCCAATGTGTTTTGAACTCTAAAATTTGTTTTTCTCTTAACCAAAAATTGTGATGATCATTTCTCCGTTGTGGTCTTCTCCTCTACTGTGATCTACATTTTCAACATTTAATTTTAGTCTTGCTCTGCTCCCCTTATCGTTTCATGGAGGCTCCAGTTGCTGACTGGTGACTGAGTCCAGGCTCTTTACTGTTAAGCGAGTGTCAGTGATGCTGTGTTTTAGTGAGTGGTCACTGGGATGTGTCCTTGAGCAAGACACAATAACCTTATAGTTATCTTAGAAACTGGGCGCTGCACAGTGGCAGATAGAAAAAGTGTTTGGATTTTCTATGTTTGGGATTTTTAAAAAAATTATTTGCAAATGTGCATGCAGTGCATCTCTGATAACTCCACGTTGGGGATTGACAAATGTGTTTGACACACCAATAATTCGGGTAAACCGATATAGTGAAACATTAAAGAGATATCAATTGTGGAATGGCATACATGATGCATCGTCATGAAATCAGGCGCTTGTCAAAATAATGGACTTGAAGAAACTGGCATTTTTCCGCCATTTGGCAATTATTGTCAAATATTTGATGTTTTTGCTAAGCACCTTTTATGTTGATTTAAAAATGCATTTCTCATTGTGTTGATTTTACTGAAAAATGTTGATATATTTTAAAGCACATAAAATGTACTTTTCCAATTTTCAAGGACTCTCAAGCTATGGAAGTCACCAAACTCTGGCGGATATTTCCTCGCTAATTTTACCTCTGAAATCAGATGACCCTCACCTTTGTCAATCACTAATATCTCGATTCCTGTTCAAGATAGATAGGTATTTCTTTCAATTAAAGCAAGACAAACGAACAAGCTTGAATATGATACAGTCCGCGTCGGCTATAAGCACGTCGGCTTAAAGCACGTTTCGGACTTAAGCACGCTAAACGGCTCTTACCGAATTTTTGCTATATAAATTACACGCCTTTAAACACGGTAACTTCGGCTTTAGGCATGCTTCATTACAACAAGACAGTCAATACTTTCACGATGACCCATCGAAGTTCGAACACAGTCTACACTGCAGCGGTGGAGTGTGTTAAGGAGAAACACAGAAAACGCAAGTGATGCCAGTGATGGAGACACACACTCACACGGGCGGAGAGGAAGGAAGAGAGACGCACAGAGCCACGTGCGTGGACATAGGATCTAGCCTAGGGCAAAGTTACACACAGACTTAAAAATACAGAGTCGGGGAGACGAGAAAGGGCGGCTGGCTGCGATTTCACCTTTGACCTTCGCTATCCATTAATCCTGATTGTGTATCATGCGCGAGGTGGGATGAAGGCGGTGGTATGAATGTGGCACAGCGGGCAGTGGTATGCACAGGCAGCGTGTAGGCCTAGTGTGCTGTATCGTGACTGGCCGTCTAAATTGAGTTTTCATTTCCCATTCGATCACAAAACAAAAACAAACAAGCAAACAAAAACTACCATGGCGGGTGTCTAAATACCAGTGCACACTTTTGCGGGACCGCTATAGGCCTACTTACAAACAAAGGGAAATATCACGGGAAATATTTTCTACCTGAAAATCTCTGGATTATGTCTACTTCGCACTCAAGCACACTTCGGATTTAAGCACGCATATATGCTTTCTCCCGATGACCGAGCTTAAAGCCGGCATGGACTGTACCAATAACTGAACTCCATATATGCCCAAAGATTGACAAACACCTGATTTCACTGCATTACGACACACATATACTACGAGCTGTCCATGATTTTGAGTTTTCTGTGTTTCTGTTATCTGTGCTTGACTGTATTTGCATATAGTATAACACGGATAGGTCGAACACAAAAGGCTTGAAATCAGGCAGCCGTCGAAATGTGCCTGCGTTCCCATTCTATTTTTTTCTTTATAATCTCTGTAAGATATCCCTCGAACTACAGATCCCTCAAACTACCAAGGCCAGTCCTGACGAATTCGAGCTGTCTATATAGTACTACTGTAGTTATGTAGCCTAAACTACTGTCAAACAAATTTCCCAGGGGGATAGATAAAGTGGAATTAATAATTTTATTATTACAGTATAATACTATTACGGATAGCTCAAATTCGTCCCGACCGGCCTCAGTAGTTCTAGGGATCCGTGGTTCGATGGATATCTTATAAAGATAAAGAAGAAAAATAAAAAACGGGACAGCGATTTAGAGTCTTCTGTGTTCGACATATCTGTTTTATACTGTACCTATTATGTGTCCACCGTGATGTGTGATGTCAACCTTTGGTCTACCACTCCATGTTCCTCAGATGGTCAAACTCCTGTCTCAGAGGTCAGACAACATGCCCATCCTGTGTGTGGGTCAAGAGGTCAGTGGTAGGTCAAGGACGGTGGTCTTGTGCCTGCCTCTGTCTCATTGGCAGGTGAGCTTCAACCTTAGCCATTACCGATTTATTTTACGCTTTAGCAAGGTTTTACGGCCTAAAGACAACTTCAGTTAGTAGCACTGCCCTGGTGGGGGGTACCGATTTATTTACAGAGACTATAGCTCAGTAGCTTAGTTATTACAAAGTTCTATCTGACATTTTTTGGCCGTTTTGAGTTTCTAAGATCATGAGGTCAGAAGCCAATAAAGGTTCTATCTGCTCAATCAAAATCGTAAGATAATTCAGGGTCATTATCAAGATATTTAAAGAATTGCGTTAGAGAAAGGTTGACATGTTGTGAAGCTCAAAATGTTTGACGTTAAATTTCTCTGTGCCATTAATTTAATCTAATCTAGCCTTTTTTCTTCTCCACAGCCGCTTGGTAAGGAGGAGATCAGCAAGATAGTTCCACAAAAGGGTTCACAGAAGTCATCTGTTGGAAAAGCTGCCAAAACAACCAAACGTGCTGAAGTTTACACATTCTCTGTGTCAGCCGATACGCCCACTCATGTTCTGAGTGGCATGCTACACGCAGTGCTGAAGCCCAGATAACACAGCTGGGACTTTCCCCTACTAGAAGGATTCAGCTTGGAGATTTTGTACATAGAATGTCTTTTACAATTATTACAGAATACAGAATTTGCTTAATGTCTTCACATTTTTTGGAGTTTTTTTGGGGGGGTCTTTTTTGTGTTTTTAAAAGTTGAGTGGGGGGGAGGGGGAGGGGGAGCGGGCTTATTTTTCCGGTTAACTGTGTCTAAAAGAGGGGGAAAGAGAGAAAGAGAAAGAGAGAGAGAGAGAGAGAGAGAGAGCGAGAGAGAGAGAGAGAGAGAGAGAGGGTGGAAAGGGGGGGGGGGAGGAGGAGAGGATGTCCAGTGTCCGTTCTTTGGGTACCATGTTGTTAATGATCATATTCGTGTGAGACATACATTGACTCAGAGAATAAATATGTAAGCAAATGTTTTTAGTGTTATTTTTTAGGATAAAGTACTGAAGTTTCTACTTTTTAATTTTATCAGACCCTGGCACTGACACAAGTGTCTGTGGCCAAATGCCCTGATTTACACGGTGATCAAAAGCTGTTAAATTAAACATGCAATAAAGCACAACAAAGCACTTACCATGACAAGTTTTATTTCGGAGGTATTTTTTATGTACGCAAAATGAGCACAAGTATAACATACATTACTAAAATCAAAACCATTAGTGTGATTTACAGATAAGGAATCCTCACACAGCTGCCATGTATCAGTCATGTCCTTGCAATGGAAACAACAGTAATAATGTAAATAATGTAGCTCCTCTTTTTCCAACAGGTAACAAAGGACAAAAAAAAATGACAGCACTGCCACCCCAATGACCACATACTCAAGGCAACATACGGTATAATGATATAACGATACAATCTCCCCTCCCCCCCCTCCCTAAATTTTAATGGAAATGTAGGGCATGTCTCGGACAAAAAAAAAAAAAAAAAAAAAAAAGAAGATATTTCTTTCAAATACAGAACATATCCTCAGCGTCATTCATCATTTAGTTTATAGTTTTAGTACAGGTTTTGCGGCGCTCGCAAAATGTGGTCATATGAGTGCCAAGGGGTGGATGTCAACAGAGAAGTCTTTACAGGGAATCAGGCTTACTCTGCTCACCTCTCTAGCTTTAACAGTACAAAGTCTGCTTCGACTATCAAGGCACCCTGGGAATAGCAGGGGGTTCATTCATCGTTGTTGTATGTCAAAATACAAGGTTTTCAAGAGAAGCAAAAAATTGCGCTTCGAGCAGGATATTATCTTAATACAAAATGTTAAATTGGTCTCAATCCATAACTATTTAGGAATAGGAATAAGACTTGAACCGATTGATACGCCTTATAAGACTCTACAAAACACTTGATTTCCATTTTTACAAAATTTTGACATACTGCAATGTTGAATGACGGCGACAATATCGATGGGTGAGTGTAAGAAGTTACTATATCCACTTTTGGTCAAAATGGAGTAATCGATATATATATATATATATGGGTAGTAAGATTTTAAGCCATTCTTTTACCTCTGTAAATATCTGAGCCGTAGCTTGGTATCCAGATATTAACATGTTTTTTTACTGTGTCATTTACACGGATTTCAGAATCGTCAAAATTTCAAACTCGTTTTTCTTGAAACTTTGAAAAGTGGATATCATAGTCACTTCCTGCGCTCAGCTATCGATATGTCCATTGAAAATACAACAAAATAGTAAGCATAAGCACAAACCAATACCAACTACATTCTACATAGTGTAAACATCCAAGAAAAACTTAATTTACTCATCAGTAGGGATTTCTCAAGAAGTTATTATTCAACACCAATTTCATGAACGAGCTGTCCATCAATGTTCTGATCCTTTTAGCAAAAACTATAGTAATTTTTATGTACATTAATTTTTAATGCAGAAACATCTGATATTGAAGCAGAAAGATTCCCTTGAGGGACTAAAACAACATCTTCGTCAGATTTCAGGAACTCTGAAATTTCCATAAAAATGACACATCCATCAAAATTCACACTTTTTTCAAGTAACAATAACAGATAATAAATAGCATTTGTATAGCGCATATCCCCGCTCAACAGCGGGCTCTATGCGCTTTACACTATATTATTAACCCAGCAGACCATAGAACACTCCGAAACATTCTCGATTTCCACTTTTCATTTCCTGATAACAGCGTTTTTTCTGCATCTCAACTATTTTCGCTGACAATCCATCTTTTCCTCATGTCCTTTGGGACATTTTTACCCTGTTTCGACACATTCTCATCTTTCTCTAGATCACACTCTTCATCGATACAATTGAAATCAATTATTTGAATTATGAGTCTGCAAAGACACTGCCCAAGCTGAGTGGGATATAACATCCTGACAGACAGACAAAAATACTTGAAAAAGTAACTTATTTTGAATTTTGAGAATCAAACTCACATCTGACTTTGAATGCAACAGCAAAAAGCCTAACCATTACACTACAGATATACTAGTAAGATGACCTCTTCACTTTGTTAAGTTAAAGTAAGTCAATCAAGTTCACTGAAATCACCATCACAACTACATATGATCTCACTTCCCTTGAGAACCAACAATCAAAGTCACTAAAAAATCACCATCCCTACCAGTACCAGTGATGGCCATTCTACCCAAGCAAGTTAGTCACCATCACTGCTGAAGACGACATCTCCCCTCAGTACAAGTTAATCAACGTCACTGAAATCACTCCCCAGGTCATGCTCCTCCATGTCCACAAACTCCATTATCTCCTCGGCTGACACATTCTCTGTGGCGCTGATCTCTGGCAAAAACCCACCACCACCACCACCACCACTTCCTTTTCCTGCATTCCTCCCACTGCCCTTCACCATTGTAAGACCTGGATTACGGTTCTTCCCTCTTCCTTTTCCCTTCCCGGCAAAAGCCAGACCCATCGTTGGAGTTGCGGTTCCCTGTAGAGGGAAATAACCAGCTTTGGTGGATTTTGGGTCGTGTATGTGTTCCATCTGCTTTCTGAATCTGCTCATTTTGCTAGTAGTATAATCTTCATCTTCATCACTACCAAAGCCAACATGAGGCTGGGAAAACCTGTGGCTTCCAGGGGGTTTCTGGGATTTTTCTCTCTCAAATCTTGAAAGTCTTAGTTCTGAAATATCATCTTTACTTCCTCTTACATTTGACATATCAGACATTTCGTCTTCAAGTCTATACAACTTACTAATTTGGTCAATATAATCTTCGTCCTCATCATCATCAAAATTTTCAAAATCAACAACAGGTTGATCTAATCTCTGACTGGGAGAGGGTTTCAATGTTTTCACTTGTCCTAATCTTAATTTGTTCACTTTAGTTCCATCATTTCCCATTTGTCCAACATTTGACGTTTTCTCGTCTTCCAGTTTCGACTTCTTCCCTTTTTTGCTGATATTTTCCCCGTCCTTATCCCATACAGTTCCACCGATGGGCTGGTCAAAAGCTTGACTGCGCGCAGACTTCAAAGCCCTGGCTTGTTCCCATCTCAGTCTTCTCTGCCTGGCCGCTTCCTCCTCGGTTTGTGAACTTTGTCTCGTGTCTGACTTTTCCTCTCTAAACTTCACACTCTGTGAGTTACCCTTCCTCTCACCTTGACCTTCAAACACATCCTGTGACTGACAAATGGTTTCCACCCTTGTCTCATCACTGCAGCTTGACTTTGAAAGAGGAGTTTTCTTGCCAGAGCTTGAACTATTGGAACTTTTTGCTACCTGCATCTCTTCACCAGCAGTTGCCCGTCCTTTCCCTCTATGATCACTTTTGTTAGACTTAGATCCTGAACCAGACCTCACGCTTTGTCCTGTACCGCCTCCACCAACTCTTGACACATTGGATTTTAATTTAAGCTCAGCCTTGTCTCCTGGTTTCTCACTGCCACTTTGATGATCTTTTTTAGCACCAATCTTTCCTCCAGCAACTTCTTTCTTTCCTTCTCCAAACTCCTCTCTCTTGCCAAGTTTCTTCCCCCTCTGTTTCTCCAGTTGACCTACGACCTGTTCATCCATTCCGCCCAGAATGTCATCAAAGCTCTGCGTAGCCCTCTTCCTAGACTTCTGCTGTTTCTTCCCACCCTCAGAGGAAACGTTCACTTTCTTTTTGGGCAAAACTGTGGCTAAATCTGGTCGCATCTCCAAGGCTTCCAACCGCTGCTCAATAGAATTTTTCGCCCGGCTGCCTCGCAGCTGATGCAAAAGAAATTTCTCTCCCCGACTGCGCTGGTTCAGATACTCCAGGGTTGACGGGAGATATTGTTTGTTAATGATGGAGACGTCAGCTTTACGGATGTCAACTTCTTCCTCCTCACCTCTCATATCTGTCTCTGCTACCACATCACCACTCATTCTATCAACACTAGAATCACCCTCACTCCGCTGCGGATTTGAAGTCAAATCCTCACCCACAACAGATGAACTCTGCACACTCTTGGGAGTTCTCTTTTTCTTCATCAACACACTGCTAACTTTGACAGAGTTTGAAGCGTCTGCAGCCTGTTTATATTCCTTCTCAAGCACATTTCTTTCAGGTTTAAGACTTTGCGAAGTTGCTGTTGTGTTTTTTCTCTCCTTGGCTTTACCCGACACTTGCTGAGAAGAAGGGACATGAGAGGTTTGGACGTTTTCCCTCTGCTGTTGTTTGTCTTCCCCATCACCATTGTGGACTTGCTTGCTGTCTGAGGACACCACTTTCTTATTAATGCCCACTGTTTTAGGTTCGGTTCCGCGCCCGCCACTCTCTAATACACCAGTATCTTTCCTACTCCCTCTCTCCTCCTCGTCACCACTACTACTGCAGCTGCTGTCACTCTCCGACAAATTCACCGCCTTCTTCTTAACCGCAACACGAGTTCTTCTGACCTTTGCCTTTGTTGACTTAGGTTTGGCTTCTAAAGACATGACTCCTGTCTTCCCTCGTTGAAACAATCCCATTGCCGGCCGACTTTCCGCACTTCCTGTCTCTCGTTTCCCTCTCACAGACTTTTTCTTTGCCTTGGGACCACTGACAATTTCATCACCGACACTTTTACCAACTTCTGAAGTAGCAGCATCTTCACTCTGAACAGATGAACCAACATCCATATTATGTGTGGAGCTCATATCACTCTCCCACTCCTTAAGCTTTTCACACATGACAAGACCTTTCTCTCTTTCTTCCAATTTTTTCTTAGCATTTAGCACCTTAGCAGCCATGTCAGTCATAAAGGAATCTCTGTTGCTGTTTTCATGACCTGCACTCTTCTCATCCACGTTTTTTGCACCTTTGAGAATCTTTCTGCCTTTAGACTTCACCACAGTAGCACCAGAATTCTCTTTTGGAATTCCATTTTCATTTTCGGAAACTGCCGGTTTTTCTGCATCCTCACTGTTTTTGCCAACAATCCGTCTTTTCTTCCCTTTCTTTGCGACATTTTGAACCTGATCAGACACATCCTCATCTACCTCTGGATCATCCTGTTCATCCTCCTTCTCCTCCTCCTCATGCCTGCCTTTTCCTCCTTGTTTCTTCCTTTTCTCACTTCCCTTCCCACTCTCCCCAACAACTCGTCCTTTCCCTCCTTGAGCCTTCCTCATACGTTTTGTTTCTATATCTCCACTCATCTCATCCTCCTCCTCCTCCCTCTCCTCATCACCCCCCTGAGAATTTTTCACCAGGGACAAGGCTTTCTTCAGTCTGTCACTCCTGATCTTAGCAGACTGGACAAATGACTCAGGCTGAAAGTAGGCGTGGATACGACCTTGGTTCTGAAACACACACACACAAAACAAAAGCTTCAATCTCCTTACAATAAACTCACAGACAGAGTCTATCTAAACATTTTTGAGGACTCTGGTTTCCCAAAACACACAAAGAGAAACAGTGTGTACAATTATGATGCCAGAAATAGAGAGCCTACCTGTATCAACCTCATATTTTAGAGAGACTTATGGTAATGCGACAGCATAATTTTTTTCCAGAAAGAATCCCCCACCCCTCCCCCAGGCTGAAATTCTTCATCTTGTTGAACTCTTTCCCACAAAAAGTAGAGAAGTTATTTTATTACAAACTCCCCCACCCCTCCCCCCAAACAAAAAAGAATAATGAGAAACAAAACATACGAGTTACAGTCAGAATACTGAGTACGTATCTAGCTTAAGATTATTATTGTTTATACTACAATCCATTTATATTATGCATGTGACTGAAAACCTCCGTGTGTAAGCATGTTTGTTTGTTTGTGTGTGTGTGTGTGTGTGTGTGTGTGTGTGTGTGTGTGTGTGAAACACCAAACCAAGGGGCCAGGATCTGGACAATAAAGATGTCTCTTATCTTATCGACAAAGTGACCATAAATGAAAGCGTTACCTTCCTCTGAGTCAACTGCTTCATCATTGGGACCAAAGACTGGTCAGACTTCTCCCGACTCCAGCCAAACCTCAACTTGGCAAAACTTGGCTCAGTTAAAGAAAACATGGGTAATTGCAGGTTTTTTTGTCTTTTTTATAGCAGAGGCTTTTACGGCGCTCGCAACTGCATAAGGTCATAAGAGCGCCAATGGTGAGTTTCAACAGAAAAGTCTTTACAGGGAATCAGACTTAGACTACTCACCTCTTTAACTTCAACAGCACGAGGTTTGCTTTGACTATCAAGGCACCCCGGAAATAGCAGGTCACAAGAGAGTGACAAACATACTAAAGAAGTCGAGGAAAATGACAATAGTAAGGATCAGGAAAGAAAAAGCAGCAGTTCCCTGTTGTAGATCAAGCACAGTTATGAGCATGACATGAGTCAGCCCATTTACAATTCTACTATGCTTGAACGAGAAATGTCCCCCCTTTGGGAATGACCAAAGACACTACAGTCAGTAGCACTGCCCCGCGGGGTGTAATTGCAGTTTATGAAACCTTGAAAAGTGACAACTTTTCTTGATCAAGTACTCTCTTTATGACACTGTAAGACCAAAAAGGAAATTATAAAATCATGTCTAATTTCTCAATAAAATCCTGATACAGTCAGGAATGGACAACTCAAATACGTTGGGGATTGAAAAATGTATTCGATACTTCCATAATTCGGGTACACCGATAAAAAGAAAAATTAGATATTGAAAAAAATTAAGAGAAGTAACAGTGACGGCACAATGCTAGGAAAATATATCGCTGTAATGGACTTACTGTAGCAGATTCTTCGCACACAATCGTTTGAGTGATAATGCCATGCCTCTTTTTGAACCTGTCCAACCATCCTGTGCTGCATATGAAGCATATATGCTAAGTTTCATTGTGATTTCATCAGCTCCGGTCATCTCAATGGGACCACAGATAGGAAGGGACATGGCATAGTTGTGACGATGTGGCGGAATCAGGCGCTCCTCAATTTTTGGACAAATAGAGTTATTATCTTGAACAGAAATCGAGATATTTGTGATTGAAAGAGGTGGGGGTTATCTGGTGTCACAGGTAAAATTGGCAAGAAAATGGCCGCAAAAGTTTGGTAACTTCCAAAGACTGAGTGACCTTAAAAACTGCATATTTACAATTTTTGTGCCTTTGACCAACAGTTTTTAGTAAAATCTACACAGAAATATGTTTTTAAATGGATATAAAATGTGCTGAGCCAAAAAAAAAAAAAAAATTTCCAAGAAAATGCCCACCGGCCATAAAAATACTGGTTTCTTTGATTTCATTATTTATTTTGATAAGCGCCTGATTTTACCATAGTGCCTCCCACACACATGCTTGCTGGAACCACTGAAATAATGACCACTTTCTCCTCAACAATGGGTAGTTGTCTTGGACAGGTTCAACTGTAGAACTTAACTCTTAAATCATGTCTGGACGGTGGCAGAGGCCGGTAGTCGAGGTCTGTAACCAAAACTGGACAGTACTACTGTCCGATGCTAAGTTATTACTGGATTATGGTATGGGCCGAATATATAAAAGTATGAGCTATCAAGCCTTTAGTTTGACCCAGAAGTAAAAATAAATGAATTCTACGTCTGGGTAACGCTTTATCGATCAGTTTGACGCGAAACAAGTGGTTTTAAAAACGTATTATGTTGGGTCGCATAAAAAAACCCACTAGAGAATTAAGCGGAAACGTGATTTTAAATTGCATGGTTAAAGAGTTAAACCTATTATCTTAATCAGCATGAGAGTTTAGAGCTATGAGGTACAAACAGAGAGCACTTCAGACAATTAACCCTTCCAGCGTTGGAATATTTCTGAACTCGGGCATGGTCCCTGAGCGGTCAATTATTTTTGCATTGCTAAACTGACACAAGGTAATGTCAGAAAAACAGTCAGAAAACACATGCCACTGAAGCTAGAAACATGTATCATACATCATAACAACCACAAATGAATGAAGAACAAAAATATACATATATGTGTCACGACGCAGTGAAAACAGACGCTCGTCAATTTTTGGGCATATAGAGTTATTAATATAATCTAAGAGCTTGTTCCTTTGTCTTGTATTTGGCGAAAACAATACCCCTCTATCTTGAATTGAAGTCGCGATATTTGCGATTGAAGGTGGTAGGGTCGCCTGGTGTCAGAGGTAAAACTATAGAAAAAATGGCCGCCAAAGATTGGTGACTTTCAAAGCTTGAGAGACCTTGGAAATGGGAAATTTACACGTTTCGATTCAATTGGGTTTTCGTAACAAAGTTAGATCTAGTGGGAGCTGCCATTTTTATCCTGGGCAGCTAATGTAATGTAAATAAACGGAGTCCTGATTTTCATTCATAAAAGTGCCACAATTTAAAGGTTTCCCGTTTGGGGCAAAAACTAAGATGGGGAAACCACTCTTCTTTCGTCTTGTAGCAGTCTACGAGGAAGCACAACTTTGCGGTGAATCAGAAAATCTACCACCCTGTTATTGTGACATTAGTCGCAAGCGCTGCTCAGAGGGTTAACAACAGAGACAGGAACATTTTTAATGGAAAAATTTGACCCCTTTTGTGGAAAACTTGACAAAAGGATACTCTCTGAGCACGTCCAGCTCTGGCATTTTCCAGGCGAAGGACTCGGTCGATTCATCCACAGTCGGGCTCAGGTACGCCCGAACTACAGTCTCACTGGGAAAACCTGGCAAAGACGATCATGGACACAGATGAATCAAAGGCGAAATACTTAGATGAAATGAAGGGAGAGCTGAGGAGAAGAAGAGAGGTAGAGGGAAAGAGATTTGGAGTTGGAGTAAAGAGAAAGACATTGACACAGTTACGTCTATTTAACGCAGCAGTAAATGAATATAGACCCACAGAAACAACAGAGGGAGAGAAAAGAAGTAGGATCTATTAGGGGTGCACTCCAACTACCTGCAATTCGCACCTATGACTAGAAGAACCTTCATCTCACTCAAAAACAGAACAAAACTAGGAACTCCCCCTGTTGTCTTCAAAAGTCTCTACACGACCAAATCACCATTGCCCCTTGATTGATTTATTCATGTCAATGTGGGTGTAAAATAGTTTACTATCATAGCTCAGCAATGCATCATGAAAGATATAATTTTAACGATGGGGGTGTAAAAAACATTTGAAGGCTACACAGGAGAGAAACTGGTGATGTCCAAATCGCATCCTTCTTTTTCAAATCCCAACTACCAAACAAAATGATCAAACTTGTATAAAATAACCAGTAAGTGAACATTTCAACAGCAGAACACAAAAACTTCTTAGAACCCTAAACATGAAAACAAACCCAGGAATTCCCGGATTCTAAATTTTTCAATTGGTAGAAAAATGTGACACAACCAGTTTTTCTCCTATAGTCTCCATTTACAATCAAGACTAACCAGTTAATATCATGAGTGATCTCTTTGTATCAATGAGGGTGTGAAACATTAAAAATCAGCACAACTCACCATTGGGCAGTTTGAGGTTCTTGAGTCGGGCCCGTGTCTTGCTGCCAACCACCTGCTCCCGTTTCTTCATCTTCTCCCACCACGTCCTGCACAAAGGGGAAAAAAAAGAAACAGTTTCTGAGAGAACTTTCAAGCAGCAGCATCCTGTAAGCCAGTTTCGCAGGAGAGACTAAAAACTGTCCGTTTGAACTTTCCAGACCAGCTCAACTCAGATTTGGCATAAATGAATAGAGACAAACATCTGGAAAAAAAAAAACCAAACCCAAAAAACTTAGCGTGAAACGTATGTGACACTGCACTGGCTTCCAGTTGAGAAAAAGAATGATCTACAAGTTGGCCACTCTGTGTCACAAATGCTTGAATGATAATGCACCATCATATCAATCAAATCTGTTGAAACTTTACACTTCAACTCTCAGTTTAAGGTCATCGGCAGACAAAAAGACATTTCTTTTATCACCTATGAAACTTAAAACAATGGGGAAATGGCATTTGAATATCAAGGCCCCAAGATCTGGAATGCTTTGCCCAGTAGTTTAAGAGAGATCAAACCTTTAATTCATTCAAATATCATCAGCTAAAGTCATGTCTGTTCTTACAGTAATGTGATAAATATTCAGAGAGAGATTTTCTTTTGGTCAGAACACAGTGCACTGACTTTATGTTACTGTTGTATTGTGAAGCTCCCAGAGCCTCTGTACTTTAATCAAGGTTGAGCACATATATCACTATTATTATTATTATCATTTGAAGATGGTGCATTCAACCCTGCTTTATGACAGTGAAAAATCACGTCTTTAAAAATTTCAGAATTGCCCATTCGTTTGATAGCAAGAGGCTACTTTCAATAATCTAATTTTAACTGACTATAGTATCTTTGGTTTGGGACAGGGATGTTCCTGAGAGCAACAGTATGCGTAATAATAATAGTATTAACAACAACAATAATAATCAAGATGATGAAAATAATTATATCATCTTCAGTATGGGGTAGGAATCAATTAAAGAAAGTCATCTACTATGTTGAGGGTACTTCATAAAACATTTTAAAAATTAATTTTATACTGACCACAGTATTTTCATTTTCGAGTATGAATTAATTTCTCTGACATTATTCCCTCAAGGGTACTATAAATAAGTAATAAATAATAGTAGTAACTATAAATAAGTATTAAATAATAATAGTAACTATAAATAAGCAATAAATAATAATAGAAACGACAACAACAATAAGTCAGTGGACAAAAATGACTAGATTATCTTCAGTTTAGGGGAAGGATCCTTTCCAGTGTTGAGAGGGGTGTTAAACATATCATCATCATCATCAATCCTGAAGTCATGTCATCCACAGGGGCCCAACAGATGACTCTCCACTGATCTCACTCCACTCCTTCCCATTGTTGGGACTTGTTCATAGCCTCATATATTTTCAGGTCTGTACACTCTGAGAAGTTACCCTCCTATCTTTTCTTCTGTCGCAGGTGGTTAGAGGGCACCACTGGTAGGTCCTATTGCTTTCCTTTCCCTCTGTTGTCTCTGTCTGTTTGTCTTTCCTTTTTTTCAGCACTCAATGACCATTATTGAGCTGATGTGCTTCTCTTTACTCAAAGAAACAAATTTCATCTCTCTTCCACTTCTCCTGCCACCTTATATTGTGTCCTGAAGAGCAGTCTTAGCTGATCCACATGATTCGGCGACATGTCCAAATCAAACCAGTGCAATTTGCGTCCTCTCCAAGGGGATAGCAGGTCACTCCGAGCCTACAATAACCACAAACAATTTGCTAACTTAGAATTACAAAGTCCATGAGGTCAGAAATGAAATGCTCTGACATTTTTGTTCGTTTTGACTAAGACCATGAGGTCAGAAACAAAATGCTCTGTCTGCTCTATCAAAATCTAAGATCATTGGGAGTCATTATCATCAAGATATTAAAAAAACTGCATTTGAAAAAGCTTGACATAGGCCTACTGTGAAATCCCAAATTTTTAAAAAGTCAAACTTCTCTAAACTAGGTACTGAGCAGATAGAACTTTCCAAGAAAGTGAATTACCACCAAAAAAACTACCTGAATGCCCGAAGTCCCTCCGAGCCTGTCCCTGGAAACTCTGCCATGATCTCTAGTGCTCTGACCGGCCCCACACCTTGGATGCCCTCGGTGTAGTCGCTGCCGCACAGCAGTGCGATGTTGATCAGCTGATCACGGCCGATGCCTGAGGGGGAAGAGTCACAGACAGACAAAAGACTATATCGTATACCGCAGAAGTTTGGAAAATTTTTCAGCAGGTGTTTGGAAGACACCACTGTCAGGTCCTACATCTTTTCTTTCCCTTCATTGTTTCTGCTGTCCTATTTATTCCCTGCATTAAATGGTGCTTCTCTTTGGTCAAGAAGAGACCTTATTCACCCCACCCAGTGTTTAGAATTTCTTTATCTTCTGAGAACCAGATGTCAGTCAAGGAAAATTATACACAAACATGAGCACAATAGTGGGGGGAGCTGACTGTTTGCTCCGCTAGAATTACAAACGATTTCCTGTCAAAAAACTATTTTTAAAAAGTATATAATTCTAGGCCACCTTTCATCTAGTCCAGTACTTTCTAACCAGGGTGATATCACCCATGACTGGGTGATTTGATGATTTCGGTGGATGGACGGGATCACCTACATAGTGACAGGCATTATTTAATTCCTCACTTGGAAGTACATATACATATATATATATATACAGCTGGGCGGGGCAAACATTTTACATTGTTAAAGGAGGCAAAAGTGGGCACTGGCTATAAAAATGTTGACAAGCACCAATCTTGGGTTTTTTTCTACCCAAAAAGCCTGTAATCCCACGCTACCCTCAATTCTAGTCTCACCGAAGTGGTTGCTGATCCTGTCAAAGCTGTAGAACTCCACATGCTTGTTCTGGTTGAAGAAATTTTTGTACATGCGACGCCCGCCAAACAGCCAGATGTCACTGTCGTCAGTGATGGTGCCGTCAGTCTGACCAGTGATGTCCAGGTAGGCGCACTGAGCCTCTGCCTCCATGGGGCCCACAACGTACGGGATGCCGAACAGACGAAGAAGTTCCTGGGGAACAACAATGGTAATAATAACAATGACAATAACAACAAAATCAATGATAAAATTATCGGCATAATAAGAATAATAATGATACCAATAATATTCATTATAATTATATAACTTTGATTAATCTCTCCCCCCCCCCCCCCAAAAAAAAAAAACCCAACAAAAATTTAAAAATACCAAACCTCTTCCAAGAAGAGGAAAACAAAAAAATAGTCATGAACACATCTACGCAAAGCCCATTCCCCATTTAAGGACCCATGACAATTTACACAGGTATATCACAGCAGAAAATGGGTCATTATGACACACACTGCACAAGACACATGTGCACATCCTGTGTAAACAAGCACACACCCATACACGCATGCACTTACGTAGGTATATATCAAAACAGGAAATTCTGCATTATGAAATACAATCTAATACGCATATAAACAAATACTTTGTCAACACACACACACACACATTGTTCTCTCCCACAACTCCATGTGACAGGAGGTGACCTCACCTGAGCCTCTAGATTGACCTGGTCAGTCACAGACATAGCCAGTCGATTCTGTCGTCCTCGTTCCAGTAGCAGGGCCGTCCGTTCGCTGGCGAGTTCTGAGTTCAAACCCAGCAACTCTCCCTGAATATGGGGAAAGACCAGTGTGATTGTGAACGGTTGTAAACGTTTTATAACCCCCCCCCCCCCCAAAAAAAAAACAACAACAAAACCAAACAAACAAACCCCCCCCCAAAAAAAAACAACAACAACCCCCCCCCCCCTCAATTGATACAATTGTGTTCATGACACCAAATTTTCAGGCTCTTATCAATTGTTGGGGGTATGGATTGTACATATAATTTCATAGTTTGTTAAATTTTTCTTAGTTTTGATTTTAAAAAAACAACAACAAAATTACCCATTATAGAAGTCAAAATGTTTGACACTGATAAATCTTTTTCAGCAAAATTCACATAGAAATGTGTTTCTACTAGACATAAAAGGTTAAGCCAATAAAAATTTCATAAAAAATTGTCCAGAGGTCAGAAAAAGTTGATTTCTCGGATTTAATTGCTTTGATAAGAGCCTGATTTCATGATGAGAATGATGCACACATAAAAGAAATATGGCAATTTAAAAAAAACAACTTTAAAATTAAAATGCAACCATTAAACCAGAAGGAAAACTTTGTCTCAGATTATAGCCGTAGTAGTTAGTATTGTCTGTAGTGGAATATTTCTAAAAAGAGAATGAATATCCAACATCCAACATATGTCCAACATATATCCAACATATATCCAACATATATCCAACATGTACTACATGGAACAAAATGAAGTATATCGTGGATGTCCGACACTAAACATGTAACTGAGTGAACATTGATTTTTAAGAAAAGTTACTCCTCCCCCTCTATTCCTCTCTTAGTATTTACCAGAACAGCTCAACATTTTTATGTAGAGTGTTCTTTTTACATTTAAGAGTATAATATAAAAGATTATAATTACAGGTTGTGAACAACATAATATGAGGCAAAAAAAAGTAGTTGACCAAATGTGGCATATATAAAGAGTTCGAGTTTGAAACTGACAATATATGTGAGTACGCCTAGAAGAAGGTACAGTGGAATCCTGTTATAACGAGAGGGAGGGGACCGGTGCCATATGTCCGTTATAGCAGGATTCTCGTTATACGGGATCCAGTAATAAATTCAAGGGAAATAGTAAAGTAGGCCTAATCTATGAGTCTAGTTTTTGGTTATTTCTTTTTGTAATCTCCCCTGAAGATGCTTTGGTTCAACATGACCTTTAAGTCTTACTTGATCAGAAGTCGAATCAGGTTTCTTTCTCTAGCGCTAGCAATGTTGACAGCTCGGTGTAGGCAATCAGGAAGAAAGTTCTCTAGACTAACTCGCCCGCTGTGTTTTCCCCCACCCCACCACACCCTGTGGTGCATTCCGTCTGCATGTGCACAATGGAAACATACCACACCCCGCCCACGTCACACATTCGCTTCGTCCATCACAGTACAGCACTATGACCTCTCCATCCCCGCATCGGAGAAGTGAGAGGCATGGTAGGCCTAGATAATCTAGACTAGGCTGGCCTATCACACGATGCGTTCTGCTTGTCTGTGCATGCCACACCCTCCCCACTCATTCAATCCGGCCTTCATTGTTGGCACACGTGGGCTCTCCCATTTTTTGTTTCGAAAGATAACCAAAAAGTTTCTTAACTGGCGAGGTTTTACATGAATAAATGGCCTATGCGCTGTGCACAGCAGCAGCAATATTCCGCTATAACCGACTCGTGAGTTTGTCTGCTTGCGTTATAGCAGTATTTTATTTACAAAGATAAAGAAGGGGAAAAAACAGGGTTTTAGAAAAGTGTCTTTATAACAGACTTCTCGTTATTTTAGGACTCGTTATAAGTGGATTCCACTGTACCAAAAGTCACCCCAGACCGTTATGAGCTGCAGGCTGGTAAAGACAAAAATCATTTTTTGACCAAAATGTGTTTCCATTAAAAAAAATGATAGATCCAACATTTTTTTACAATGTGCTCAAAGGGTTTTCATTGAATTGACTTCTAAATGTTTTATTTTGAATTATTTTGAGGGAAGGGTATAATAAAAAAAAATAAAGAAAGATACTTTTAAAATGTGTTAAAATCTATAGTTGAAGCACGTTTTCTCTTCCCTGCTATGTTCTACCATTGAAATCCATTCATGGTATCGATGTCAAATGAATGCCAAATTGGACATGAATTTTCCATTAATAAATACATTTAAAAAATCGTTTTTTTTAAAAGTTTGTATGTGTTCTCACGTTTGTTAAACTTAAAAGTTCATTTTCTCAAAAATTATATTTTAATACCCTACCTCGCAAAATGTGCAATATCTCAAAAACTACTTGAGATATCTAAGAAATTATAAAACCCTTGTGTTCAGCATTGAATTTTCTATAAGATACAACCGTTACCTCAAAAGGGTCAAAATCCAACTCTTGGTACCTTTCTTTAGGCACACACACACATATATATATTGCATTTTCTGAGTTTTTTACTGAGCCCTATAAAACATTTTTTACAATACATGTACTACTGTGTGCACAAAATATATGACAAAAAAACCATTCATAGTTCTCACCTCATTGAGAGAGGCGTAGTACAAATCTGTTGGGTCCTCCTCAAAGTCTTCTGGCTGCAGTCTGTCTTCGCTGACACCACTCACCACTTTCTCCTTCGACTGGTCATGCTGTTCTTTCCTGCCTCCCTTTTGCCTTTCATTAACGTCCTCTAGAACTTCTTCCATTTCATCATCTTCTTCTTTTCCCTTTACTTCTTCTCCTTCTCGTCTGTTGTCGTCTTCTTTTTTCGCTTCTTTTTCCTCCTCTAGAATTTTCAGCTCCTGACTGAGGTGAAAAGACTCGCGTCGGGGGGGAGGAGAAGAAGGTTTGGAGGAGTCATCACCACGGGAAAGCAGAGACGTTGCCTCATCCATTTCTACATCATTACCTCCATCATCATCTTCATCATCACTATTATTCCCAGATTTTGTCGCACTTCCTGAACAGATCACCGCTGTCTTCTTAGAGTCAGTCACTTTAGATGGTTTTGCTGGGCTGGATCTTTTAAGTTTCCTAACTTCAGGTTGCTTTGTTGAATCATCAACTGCAGTCAAAGAGGAGGGAACATTTTCTGAAGAGTGCGCTGACTGCAAAGACAACTCAATAGCCAGCTTCAGTTGTTCATCGTCTTCGCTATCAGAAGAAATATATTTTCCCTTGACCGTCTTCATCTCAAAATCCCCACTCTCCGACAGACTTTGAGAATCGGATTCGATAACACTTTTCTTCTTCATCTCAGAAGCAGCAGAATAGGCATCTTTCTCCGTTCCTTCGCCCAGCCCTTCCCCTTCACCGGTCTCCTCATCCATGCCTGTCAAATTCTCCTCCTCCCCTTCCAAACTTTCCAACAGTTTTTGCTTCTTCTGCTGTAGTTCTTTCAAAATGTCACTCATCACATTTTTACGTTTATGGCCCTCCCCTGCATTCTCAGCCTGAGCTGACGTCTTTGACTCATCTTTATTCAAACTTCCTTTGTCACCATCACCAGCAGACTTCTTTTTCGGGTCACCTCTATCAGAAACTATCTCCCCTTTAGAAACAACCATGCCATCTTTTTGTTTCCGATGACCCAGTCTCCGAGTCTTTTCAGATTTAGCTGGTTCTCCGACTCTTGCCTCCACAGACGATGGAAATGATTTTGTCAGTTCAGCTTTTTCTGCAACATGAGAACCTTCTGTGGCAACTACGTCAAATATCCCCGCAGGAAACAGCTCGTCCTCCACAACAGGGGCAGAGGGATCTACGTTGATCTCGATGAAACCTTCGTCTAAAATAGGAATAATATGTGAGAACATGGCGATACATATATCTAAAAATATGTGCGTTTGCTTGTGTGTGTGCGAATGAATGGATAAGTGAATGTAAGTGTGTGTGTGCGTAAATAAATAATATATATAATGCAGAATAAAAAATGCAAACACACTATCTCAGAGCTAACAAGCCAGCCCCCCCCCCCCCTAATCCCCGGCTATATGTGAAATACACAACCAACATTTACTCTCCTCACGCAGAACACATTTCCCACTGTTACTTACCTTCAGATGAACTTGTGCTATCCATGATCCCCACGTCCGATCGACTTCCACTGTCCCACTCTCCTTCCTCATTCTCTCGCTCTGTCGCTGTAATCTTCATCTCTCCACCAGTCTGTGGCTTTGATGACGACCGTGACCCATCGACACCCATCACATCCATGGCAGAAGATCTCCTCCTTTTCCTCCCTTGTCTTCCTTTCCTCAACACCGAGGCTAGTATCTCTCTATCACTATCAGAGTCAGAGCCAGCAACATCAGCCTCACCTTCCTTTTTTGACACGCCAGTTTTCTTTGTCCCTGCATCCTTTGACAAAGGAGGTTTACTCTTTCCTAGCGCCGTCGCATATTCGTCCTCATCGTCCGACTCTTCTTTCTTCACCATACTCTCCACCACAAACCTCTCAGCCTCCTCCTCCTGCTTCTTCTTTGTCAATCCTTTCATGAGAATATAATGTGACGTGTCTTCCGACACAATCCTCCTGGCCTCCACATCGTCCCCGTAATAGTCATCACCCATCGAATATGCTAGATCGGCCGTCGTCTTGTTCCCCATGTCTTTCTTGATTGCTTCGATGCGATTGGTCAGAGTGCTCTGCTTCATCAGTTTCTTTAACTGGTACGAGGAAAAGTCATCCGATTCCTGGGGACCCATGAAAAAGATACAACCAATGTTTTAAGTTAACATTAAAAAGAAAAACCTCACACTCAAAGACGTTTTACTGGCATAGAAAAGATGATATGGCTATAGTTTAGTTTTTTTAGAATACTAAAACTTTGAAGAAGACGGGACGGTGAGGAGACTGCCGAGAACTAGACCAACTTATATTAGACTAATAAGCCCTTATTGTAATTACAATCCGCAAGAGGCGCACAAGAGTGAAAGAAGGGTGGGGGGGGGGGGGGGGCCTTCAAAGGCAAAGGACACAAACGAACCTCCGGCATCTTGGTAAGCCTGCTGAGACTGTGGTATTTCCTCCTCTCCTTCAGTTCGCTGAGAACCTCGTGCTGGATCTCCATGGGCAGCGTCTTGAACTCATCGGAGTCCGGGTGGACGTCACTAAGTGCTGCCAGGCCTTCCTGTTGGGGATAGGTTTAGTTTGACCCAGTGACATTTCATGTTTGAGTAAAAAGAAGTGCACCCGTACAGCAATCGTCATTACATGTCAAGAAAAAGCAGGACAGATACTCAATGGGGTGAGTTTTAAACTAAAACGACAAACACTATTTCGTTGTGTTTTGTCTTTCAGATTCAATGAGAAGTTTCTCAACAACATTTACATAACGCACTACCACCAATATTCATGCTTGTTTGTGTGTTTCATTTCCACCAACACCTTGCACCCAAATCACAATAAGTTGGGACGTGGGTCGCAAAAAACACCCCGACTTTTTTCCCCTGCTCAACAAGCATGGAACCAGCGACATTTTCAATCAAAGGTGAGAGGTTTTGCATCACAAAACAGTCTTTTTTTTTTTTGGGTTAGTGTTTTACAGCACTCGCAACTGCACAAGGTCATATGAGCGTGCAGGACACACCAAACATTTACAGTTGGTAGGAAATTTTGAATTTTGCCCGGGTGGCGGTCGATGCCTACTCTTATCGATTTTGGACCACCAAGGGATCTATAACGTACGCAACATGCACACCGACCTCCGAGATTTTTCGCCCTCGTCCGAGAAGGCTTGGTGTAAATCTTTCCTACCAGAAGATCAGGGGTATGGCTGAAAGACAGCAGTAAGAAGGAGCCAAGGAGAAACAGTAGAAAGGCAGCAGAGAGAGTCAGGGGCTCAGAGGAGGGGGTGAAAGAGGTGATAGGGTGGGAGCAGAAAGTGGAAACGAAAGCAGACGACAGAACATTGCTAGAGAGCAGTAAAGGAGGTGAAAGGAGACAATTTTAGAGAATACATTTTTTTCGGCGCTACCCGGATTCGAACCCGGGACCTTGGAATGAAAGGTGAACACCTTAACCTCTAGGCCACCAGAGCCCCCCCCCCCCAAAACAGTCTGAACTGCAGTGACGCATTGAAATAAAAGCTACACGGCAAACTTGACAAATAAAATATGCCTGATGATACAACAAATAATGGCCTGATGCGTATGTGTATAACATAAATAGGTCTAATTGTACATAAATAAATATATAAATAAAACATGACAACAGGACAACAGATACCCGAAATACATATTAGACAACAAACAATGGAAGCCTGATACATATATTACCTTAATCCAGTTTTCCTGTTGCTCGAATTCTCGTTCCCATTCTTCTGCATTGAGGTTCAAACTGGCAAAAGAAAACATTAAAATGATGGTAATAGAAAACGGATTAGCACATTATTTGCACATATTTTGACTTCTAATGGTGTACATTCACATATATCTTCACCAGATACACATTCATAGTATGAAGAAAGAAGAAAAAGGCAGGAACACTAAAACTGAAGTCAGTCGTCTTTTTTTTTTACCTAAATCATTTTCCGAAACACTATTAAATGAGTACATTTTGTTCTGAGGAAGATCAAAATAACTAGAAAAAAGACAATATGAAACGAGCTAGGTGCTCCCCACCCAAACGGCCAAACACTCAAAATAGATATTATATGCTTGCGTCCAGCACTGACCCAATCTCCTCGGCCTCAGGCAAGGGTGTGAGTTCAAACATGTCCTCATCTCGGTTATTCTTCCCCCTACGGACACCTGGCACACGGCCACTCGTGTTCCCGCCATCTCCCAATGCTCCTTTCACAACCTGGCTGCGCATTAGATTGCGGAGAAGTTTCTGAGCGATGTCGCTGCTCTCTCTTTCCGCTTCCGTTTTCCTCTCTTTCCTTGCAGCCTAGAAAAACAAATTGTGCAGGTAAAGCTTCAGGTCATATGATATACATTGTAGTGTAAATATTTTACTTCTTAATCCACACAGTTTATCTACCATTTAGACTAGAGGGCCTGCTGCTTTGACCCTGCAAGATAGGGCTAACCCATGCAATGACTCTGTAGACAGACGGAGATACTTGAGAAAAAAGATTTCTGAACTTGGGGAATTCAACTAATGCAATGGTGGAGAGCCTAACCATTGTACCACAGATGCCAAACAGTACCACTCAGACAGGTTTTGTCACAAACATCTGTGTCTGATAGGCCCAATTTGAATAAAAATAATATTATCCATGATTGGAAAAGAGACTATTATTAGAACAAATTTTAAACTCGAAAAAAACAACAACCCAACCAATTAATTAAAATAAGCGATAAAAAGATCAAACAGCAGCCAAGAAATTTTTTAAAATATATTTAAAAAACTAGTAATGACTAATTTTTCTCAGATGCGGTTACAATAGCACATACTTGCAGCCAAAACAAACAGTTTGATTAACAATGGTGCATACATTATTATAATATGTCATCAAAGCATACTATGGTTCCACAAAACACGAAGCAAACTACCATCAATTTACATACACCCTTACTCCCCCACAGCAACTACATATGAGGCATACAAATAACTTTTTAAAGGCTATAATTAGGCGCTAGATTCATCTATTAATTCACTCTATGCAGTTTTGCAATTTGTCACTTTTCTCAATTCAGTCAAGTAAAAACATAATTCATCTACCTCTGTCATCAACGGGCAGGCACCGACACGACCAGCCATTTTCCTCAACATTGTACTATCACACAATAGTGTAAGGCTGAAGTTTTCAATTTGTATAGAGATATTTAGCAAAGGAGTGAATGGACAACCATGATCGCCGATGTCTGCCGCAGATCTGGCATTTGATGATGATGATAGAGAAATTGAAATATACCTCAAAGAGATACAAGTTTTCAAGTTTTGAGGCATCTGACACAAAAAAAATTATGTTCAAGGAGTTTACAATGTAAAAAAACCCCCAACATATTTCAAGATAACTGTATGGAATTTTTACTGAAAATCAGAAAACAGCCAGCACATACCAGAGTCTGTCTCTTGAGGACAGGAACACCACCATCAAAGACAAAGACCGGTTTGATCTTGTAATAGAGCAGCTTGCATACACGAGTAAAGAGACCCTGTAAGGACATAATGATAAACACTTCAACACTCCAAAAAATACTTAACGCCGACAGTCACATGAGCAGAATTTGACTGCAGAGTAATATCCATCATTTCAATAAACGAAAGGAGTTTGGGTTGATGAACAGTTATAAGTGCAAATAGAAAAACAGTACATTTTACAAACAACCTATCCACTATTCAATTAAAAAAAGCAATTTACACACTCTTATATGCAAATCTCTCTTAATTCACGATACACATGTTATTATATTTTGCTATGTGGACAAACCTGTTTGATAATAAGCAAAGTACAACCTCCATATCGTCACACATCATTGTCACCCTGGATACCACACACAAGGTCAATCAGTTCAAAAATTGGTGCTATTCTTTACTTTTACTTTTACCACTTGTCTAATAGTGTTCTAGAAGTTGATTGGTTTGACTATTTATTAAATGCACATACCTGTAAATGTGCATTTGGCACAGGGTTCCCATCCTTGTCCCTCATTCCCTTCAAGGTCTGGTGCAACCAAATGCTGACATCTTTATATAAAGTCAAGGACTGAAGCAAAACTAAGTTTGTCATACTGTATGAGTGCTCTGTCCAAACAGAACCATAAGAAGGATAAAAATGAAACACATCACAAGTAAATGGTACTAGAGTAAAACCAAAAAAAATAGAAAGTAGTTCTCAATTTTCTTTCTGAAGCACATCACAGGTTGAATACTATATATATGTGTCACAATGCAGTGGATTCAGGCACACGTCAATTTTGGGGAATGTGGAGTTTTAGGTATCATCTTAAAGCTTATTCATTTCTGTTGCATTCAATGAAAAAAATAACCATAATATATTTTAAATAGAAGTCGAGTTATTTCCTATAGAAGAAGGTGAGAGTCAGCTGTCACCAGGTTCCAGAGGTATAATTATTGAGAATATGGCCGCCAAATTTGTTAACTTCTATAGCTTTGAGTCTTTGGGAAAAGAACATTTACATTTTTTGTGCCTCTAATCAATGTTTTTCAGTAAAATTCACACAGAAATGTGTTTTTAAATAGACCAAAAAGGTGTTGAGCCAAAGAAAAAAAAAAAAGGGCCAAATAAGTGGAAAATGCACTTTTCTTCAATTGATTTCATTATTTTTGACAAGTGTCTGATTTCACCACAATGTCTCACATATTACTAAGGACAAACAAATTTAACAGAGGGTCATGTTAAGTCAGAATGAAAAATATATAGCTGAAATAACTGATGACTGATGGGCCTGTCTTGTGGTACTGTAGTTAAAGTGCAAAATGTTAAGTAAAGAAAAAAAACCCTCAACCATCATGGTAAAGATCAACATTCATTAAGAACATACCGCATATTGAAAAAAAAAAATGAAAGTCAGAGTACAAAATACACTTCATTGTGGATTATTTCACGTTGAAATGTTGATATAAGCATCAAACTCAACATAATTATTATAGTAAAGACGGGCGGGAAGCACTTTTTCCTTCCCGAGCGAGAAGACCAAGAAGCTGACCTATTTCTCGCCGGGACCGGTACTGGTCCCAAGAAGTGCTTCTCGTCTCATTACCTAATTCTCGTCTCTCGCCGTTGGACGACCAGCTCGCTTAGCAAGAAGGCCAGCCGTGGCCGGAATCTAAACTAGGCTAGCCCTGTTGCGCAGGCAGTGAAGGAAGGTAGTGAGACCTTAGCCTAAGCATAAGTCCTGACCAACTTCCCCCACTCGCCTCGCCTCGCCACCCTCTCCCCTCCCTTTCAGTTTCAGAAACAGGATGGCACTGTGATGGGTGACACTGTCTGCGTATCATTTCTCGCTGGCTGTGCCTCTCATTCTCTCACTCTCTTTACTCGTTATGTCAAGCCAAAGAGCGGTATCACTTCTCTGTACCGGCCAGTACTTTAGTGGCCGGAAAGTGACGGGAAGGGCATTTCTCGCGAGAAACGGGTACTCTTCTCGGCTCGTGACCATTCCTATATTATAGGCTAATACCCACATTTTGGTGACTGAGAAGGGGAGGCAATATTGTTAGCGCTACAGAAACAGCGCATTGGCACTTTTAAGAGATGCCTACAATCATCACTATTTAATCCCAAAGGTGGGCAAAGAACCATGTGGACTCATTACACTGTACATCAAGGTACGGACTGCCCTTAGTAATACAACTGATTCAACTCGCAACCTTGAAAAATAAAAACATTTGATTTTGAAGGTCAGATTCAAATTAAGTTGAATTCGGTCATATTGTGCAAAAGCAGTACCTTTAGCCCCATTCATGAAGGAAAATCTGGCAAGCCCAAACTCAATCCAATAAACACAACTCACGGTGTGTACTGGGTATTAAGAACACAACTTGCTGACTATCCATCTACATTCCACCACAGCGATATAATTGCTTGACATTCTTTGTGAACCACCTGATTCGCTTACACTTGGGCTCTAGCAGATTAATAAGTTGCACAAAAATGACAAAATCTCTTCAGAATAAAAATGCACTTGTGAAATAAACAAAAGGCAAGGATACCAACAGCAAGAACTTTTCCATCCAAAGACTCAAGAGACACCGGTCGCCCTGAAGGCTGGAGCAACTGCCAGAGCCCATGCACACCCATAACTGGGGGGAAAAATTGCAGTTTTTAAATTAAAAAGGTCGTCAGTGGTTGTGAACAATCAGTTATACATCACCCTTCAAACATTTCCAAGCCCTCCCCACCCCCCACCCTCTCCCTGCGCCCAAATAAAAAATCCTACTTCCACTTCCACCATAAATTTGAATTCTTGATCTTTATTCAGTGGAACTCAGATTTAACGAAAACCCTGATTCAACGAAAAGAGATCTATAGGTTTCCCGTTTTTTAAACTTAAAATCAATAAAAATAACTTGGTTTCAAGTAACAGATTATAAATGACATGAGCAAGCTCGGATTCAACGAAGTCCTCTGCAGGGTGAACAGTCCCCACTGATATGGTTTCACTAATTTTTCTCCCGCAAAGAACTTTTTCTTTTCAAGGAAGCCATCAATGGCATCTGCATCGTGCACTATTACTCGCTTAGCCTATTGATTATATCATGTGACCAATTAACGGCCTTCTTTCATGCCAACACACACGTTGTTGGCACGCATAGACGCATGACATTTCCATTTTTAGCGTGTGTTGGGGTTTGACAGGCAGCCAGCACACGCAAGACATGTGATGTGTGACTGTGCGTGTGTGTGCATGCATGTGTGTATATGTGTGTGTGAGTGCATGCGCGTATGTCTGACTGGAAGGGGCACAAAAGCGGTTCGGGCATGGAACGTCACTAGTCAGTAGAGATAAAAACACGTCACAGTACTCAGTCATTTCTCCCCCAGCTACCGATTCATATTGCAAAGATTCATTAATGCTAACTTCTACACGGATCTACGAAATGAATTACACCTTGGTCTGTGGAATCAAACGTTGTCGTATGCTAGGCTATACACAGCAACACAACTTTTTCAGCAAATAACACATCATAGATGATAGGAGACACATGCATGCATTTAAACTTATTTGACCTCTTTAGCACAGTGTGTGCTTGGAAGACTTCAGTGTGTATTTTCCTACAATTTTCCAGCATTTCTATGGAATGGCATCAAAGAATGGAAAAATGCCTCTTATTTCAAACCAAACTATTTTTGATACAGGAAGTTGAATACATTATACATTACTTGTTCAGTGCCCATAATTATCTACACAAAAACCTCATGTTTGCGATATATAACGAACACTCGGATTCAACAAAATTGAAGAAAGGTCAGGCCCGATGACTTTGTTGAATCCGAGTTCCACTGTATATATGATATATACGCCATTTCCAGTCTAATTTAGAGGTTGATGCCATTTTGCTAACTGCGCACTAGCAGAATATGAGACCATCCATGGCATTTAAAACCACTTATAATAACCTAATTAATTGTCTGTTTCAATTTTTGTCGAGCAAGTAAATGATAAAGAGTGTAAAACTCTTTAGCAACGTTTATTACTTCTTGTGTAACAGTGTGACCAAGTGTCCCTATACAAGCAAAAATTATCTTAAAGACTTCCGTAACTTAATATCCTACAAACATAATATAGAAGAGTCCTAACCCTAACCCTAGCCCAAACCCGAACTCTTGAAGTCTAACCCTAGCCATATATTATCTTTTTATCTCCGAGGTGGGTAAACCCACTAGGCTGAGGCCCGTGTTTGGTACAAAGTCTAAAAATGACAAAACCATCAATAAATTGGCAATTAAATCGAAGCAAGTGAACCTATTTCGATAGTTCTTCATCTAAAGAATGAAATCCCGGTAAAAGTGACCGGAAGTCGATGTAAAAGAATGTGCCCAAGCGGATCACTGGCACAGTGGTTCTGACGACTAGCTACTGGGAACGGCTTGCCGGAGATAAAGAGATAACGTAAACCCCAAATCTAGACTTAACCCTAACCCTCTATCACTCTATCAGTGGTCGCTCGTTACGAAGTTCCTCCCATAAATTTAAACTCTTTAACTAGCAAGCCACTCCCAGCAGCTCACAGTTGGAACCACTGTGCCCGTGAACCACTGACAACGGCTCGGGCGCATTCCTTTACAACGACTTCGACATCAAATCAAATAACTTTTCAGCAACTGCGGAAACGAAGTAACTATTAAACAAAAATTATATTCGGACTCTGAATCGAGTCCAGCATGACGTCCGTTCCGACTTCCTACTTTTATTCCTAGAGATATTTCCAGCATTCATGAAATTTTTTTTTATTAATGATAACAATCGAGACCTGAGCTTTAATATAATCCAGTTACTAGATCTCTATCTAAACTGGCTCTTCCTGCACCATTAGTATGAACAGAACAACCAAGTTGAGTTGACCTTGCCGGGGACAGAGTTAATTTTATGTCGAACAAGGAGATTACATGTAGTGATCACTCACTTTCGGCTTGCTGGGGGAAGAGGTGTTGGGAAGAGGCCAGGGCTGTTGATATTGTCAGTGATTTAAAAAAAAAATTAACTAGGACAGAAAAACTATAACACACAACAAAATGTAATTAAACTTGTGGAAAGACAATTAATGGTGGTGGAAGTAATAATGATGATGCTGTAGTGGTGGTGGAAAGACCCTGAGTTGTCGGTTACCGTGTACGAAGACACTGCCATTGGGCAATATAATGAGAGTGCAGTCTTTTGACTTTTGACACAATTACACAGTCCTAGATCTAGATTCTAGTAGGTAATTCTAGTTCTAATTCTGGTTTTACCTAAAATTCCCCAACAACATGTAGATCTAAGCTTCTTACACTCACTAGAGAACTCACTTAACAAGCCGAGTCCGATAATATAAAACTTTTTTTTTAGCCGAGTCCGAATTAGATCTATATCTATATCTAGATCTAGATCTATATAATCTAGATCTAGAGTCTAGATCTAGATTCTAGAGGTAAAACCCTCGGCCTCTAGTCCGAATAGATAAAAAATCTAATCAGACTCGAGTCCGAATAGAGCTGGCCTTGCTGATAACAGGTTAACAGGTCTTCTTTTATCAGGAGTTCATTAGCTTAACATTATAAGATGAAAAACTATCCAAATACCTAATCGGACTCGAGTCCGAATAGAGCTGGCCTTGCTGATAACAGGTTAACAGGTCTTCTTTTATCAGGAGTTCATTAGCTTAACATTTTAAGATGAAAAACTATCAAAATACACAGGTTCACTTTTCTTATTATGAAATAAAGGGGAGGACTTCCGTAACGAGCGACCACTATGAGACAGAGCAGAATTGAGGGCTTGGGGTAGGGGTAGGGGTAAGGGTAGGGTTAGGGGTAGGGGTAGGGGTAGGGGTAGGATTAGGGGTAGGGTTAGGGTTAGGGTTAGGTCTAGACCTCTTCTTTATTGTGCTTGATGGGGTGGTCGCTCGTTACGAAAGTCCTTCCAAATAGAGTGCCCTAACATCTAAACTAACAATTCACATTCACGATGTTTTTCAATGCCAAAAATCATGTTCAGGGCCCTTAAAAACCAGTAGAATGTTAGTTACAAAATAATACCCTTTATGAGACGGGAGGGTTTCTATAAATTTACCGACTCATTTAGTTTAGTGACCTTTGTGTCATTTTTAGATTTGTACAGAAAGATCGATTAAAATTAAACAATAATAATAATTATAATAACAATTACAATTGAAGTCCGCCTGACTGAGTCCTGATGAAGACAGAAGTTGTTGAAGACAAGAGAAAGTGAGAAAGACTGTTTTCCATACCTTTTCTTATTGAACCAAGCAGAGAGTAGAGTCTGCGTCTTTTCAATTAATTGTTCAGCCCAAGCAACTTAACAGGATCATAGACTTTTGCGGAAATACAGCATATCAACCGACCCACCCAGTGACAGCCTGTCTTCTGATTCTACTGCTTCAGCAGAAAACGCAACCGAAGAGGCCGAAGGCTAGATCTAGATCTATTGAAAATTGTAAACAAATAATTTCGTATTTCGTTTCATTCATTAACTAAATCTAGATTCTATTTTTACATGACCGTTCAGTAAAAAGGCTACCACAGGTGCCAAACAGTGTGCGGAACAACAAAATTAAAGGATACTAGGGCCTAAAATGAAATCAATATTCGGAACTAACACACAGAGAGTCTCAGTCTAGTCATATTTGTATTTTTATGGATTCAACAATAAATTCCTTCTAGATATATAAGGAAAATCACTATAACGTTACAGTATTTCTGATCAACTTGGCAACTAACAAAAATTTTTGGGGACATAATAATGAACCTGTAGGGCCTCGAAAATATTAATTTAAATCCTAGATCGTGTACTGTACTGTCTTGGCCGCCCGTCTAGCTCTCTATAAAAACCTCTAATTATGTTAAGACTCAAAAACGTGTTTGCTTCTACTTAAGAACGCACAAAAACTTAAAATGTATAACAATTACAAAAAGTGTAACGATCGACCGCCCAAGTTACTAAAAAAAGTTTGAGGACAAAGTCAATGATTATAAAAACGGTCTCTGGACAAAGTTAAAAAGATACTTTAAGCTTCTTATACATAAATAAGTTTGGATAGTGTTTGGGTGTACAGACAAACCTATAAAATGCTAGCACCTGTGTTAACACTCAATGACGTGTTGGTTCCTACATTTAAGCAGGCTGAAGATTTATTGCTCCATTCCAGTAGAGTGTAAATATAGTAGGCTAAGGCCAATGACTTTCGGTTGATGTTAATGCACCGATCATTCCTTTCATCGAAAGGGGGCCCTGCTAGTATTATTGTAAGTTCGTATAATTGGCCCAACTACAGTAAGATATAAACCTCGAACTACGGGTCCTTCGAACTACCGAGGCCGGTCCAGACGAATCCGAACTTTCCGTGATATACTATATAAACTAAATATTATATTATATTTGCGAGCTAAAATTCGACTTCATTCATCTTGCATTGGAACTGCGTACTCAAGTAATACACCTCTACAAAACAATCAAAGGCTCTACTTCACGGTGAAGTAGGCTCTAATTATGTCACGTTAGGTCAGGTCCTGAGCACACATGATGTCAGCATGGATTGTTGTGTATGCCATGGTGAACAGTCTGAGATCGCGAATTGATATTTTTAAAATAAGGCCTATATTTCTGGTGTTGTTGTTGTTGTTGTTGTTGTTGTTGTTGTTTAATTTTGTTTTGCTTTTAAACTGTTTACTGTGGGCGATACTGCACCTGCTGGCAATGATGAATAGATTTGGTGTCTTTACTGTCGTAGCGCCAAATCGGTAAAAACGTCATCATGGCTCGTGTTAGTCCTAAGAAGAGCGGATTTTTGTTTAAAGATCAGATTGCTACTATTGAATATACAAACTATATTTAGATGAAGCACGGGGAACTTGGTACAATGTATAGCATGGGAGA
>NW_004797749.1:233981-243236 GCF_000002075.1 Aplysia californica
TGAAATTCGACATAGAAACACATAAATATAGACAGACAGAGAGAGAGAGAGAGAGAGAGAGAGAGAGAGAGAGAGAGAGAGAGAGAGAGAGAGAGAGAGAGAGAGAGAGAGAGAGAAAGTGGAATGATTGGTAATGACGGCGTGACCTCGCATGAAAGACCTCAAGTTGTTTCATCCAGTGTCACACAAAGTTGTCATAGGAAGGGTCAACATAGTTTGCTAAATGTATCTTACAACTTACAACAGTTTCTCTCAGAGAAAAAAATACACCACAACGGGAGTCCTTTTACTCGGATGAAATTACACCGTAAGTGTCTTTGCAGAAAGTCATAATGCACTTATTGCAACATACACATGTGATTCATGCGTGTGTGCTTGTTTGTGTGAGTTTGTTTATGTGTGTGTATATGTGTGTGTGTGTGTATGTGTGTGTGTGTGTGTGTATGTGTGTGTGTGTGTGTGTGTGTGTGTGCGTGCGTGCGTGCGCGCGAGCGCGCATACACCCACGTGTATATAAAAGAAACCCACCTTCACGTTCAAAGTTTTCACATTCTACATGACTTCTCTCTGGTAGACCTTTCGCCCAAAACAACATCACTCCATCAAGATAATAATATTATTTTACCGTATTAATGATGTCATCCCACCTATCTGTACACTTCATACAGCTTCGCTCTGGGACGAATGCTCCACAAACCATTTCAGTTGTATCTTTTCCCGCTGCATCATAGACACCAATAGAGACGGCGTGTAGAAGATGCACTTTCGTTGAAAATCGAAATACGGAACAGTAATCTATCAAAAGTTGAGCTGGGTAAGTTGTGGACAAATGCGAGAGAGCCGGACAGTGGCCTCATTTCGCCAGGAAGCAGAATTAGATATATAAAATGTTCCCAAAAGATAAAAGAGATTCGATTAAATTTTTTTTTTTTTTTTGGGGGGGGGGTGTCTATGACACAGAAATTCTTTGCAATGCATTCAATAAAAGCAGTGTGAAAAACAGAAAACAAACAAACAACGATGACTGAGATTACTGGATGAAAGAAATTATGCTATGAAATCGATGGTCTTCACGGAAAAAAAACACGCATAAGAAAGAGTGCTAGTTTGTCTGCAGACAATTAAAATAACTCTTCATTAACAAAATAACAAACACGCACACATACACACTCATATAACAACAACAACAACAACAATAACAACAACAACAACTACAGCAACAACAACAACAATAGAAACAGCAACAAACTGTAAGAAATTTTACAATTATTCCATTTATTCAAGGATCATTGCTAGGCCCAACATTTTCCGGAGCTAATCGTTCGACCTCAAATCGTGTCTTGGAATAAAACTTTGACGTCATCAACGTGAAGGCTCATGTCGTTGTGGTCCAGAATCCAAGAATTCCTTCATGTGAGCTGTCAGTTTATTTGCCTGCTGGTAGTTCTCCTGGAAGAGAACAATAACATGTGAAGGGTATGTTTAACTCATGACGGCTATAATATATTACATATTTATGTATATATATATATATATACATATATATACATATATATAGATAATAATATTCATGTGTTTCATTCTATAGACCTGTACTTCTGGACCGCACTGTCATGGCCACAGTTCTTTGCTCCCCCCCCCCCCCCCACCTTCCAACTTAAAAAAAAATAACAAAAAAACCCCCAAAAAAACCACCCTCCAAAAAAATACCCACTCCCCCTTCCCCACCCCTTGTCGCGGCGAATGTATAGCCTACAGAAAAAGGAAAAGTCATTTCGAAAGCACCCCCCCCCCCTTTTTTTTTGAGCCGAAGATCAAGTTCGTAAAGTGCTGTGCAAGTGAATCTTTACAAACATGGCCTATCAATAGGGAGGGGGTGGACCCAACCAATTCATGACTTGAATTTCCTTACAAAATCATTTTCAATTGGTGCGTATTGCGTTTATTGAATAGTTAAAAAAAAAATAAAAGCTATTTCGCCTTTTCGAAAATAAGATAAGATAAAATGAGATAATACTTTATTATCCCAGAGGGAATTTTGTTTGTCTGCACAGGACCGTAAAACACACGCAGGTATAAACAAATTAAAATTATTTGTTACTCTCATTAAAATTCAATATGAAAAGAGAAGTAAAGATGACAAAATGCACATGTTAATTATATCGCATCAGATGTATTATTCAACCACATGCAGGAATTTAATAACAATAAGACTTTTAGAGTCAGATCTATTATATAATACACCCTCGAAATAGCAATACACATTGATGCTTATTCTGACAATAGTCTTATGCTAGATGGTAAAAAAACAACTTATCTTTCTTTCTTTGTTTTTAGAGGTAGATCTACATCAATATTATCTGCCGCTGCCTGATCTTACAATTTACGTGGGAAGGGGGTGTAATGGGTCGTTTTTAATGCTTTTTATCTTTTTTATACTTGTGATGTTATACATTTCATCAATTCTAGTAATTTCATATATCCAGAGTTCTTACTGGCATTTTTATGGTTCGGTCAAAACAAAACTTTAAGGGGGTGGGGGGGG
Source organism: Aplysia californica (assembly GCF_000002075.1). Classification (NCBI taxonomy): domain Eukaryota; kingdom Metazoa; phylum Mollusca; class Gastropoda; order Aplysiida; family Aplysiidae; genus Aplysia; species Aplysia californica. Next base: position 236,527 of record NW_004797749.1, read on the forward strand.
GGGGGGGCGAAGGGGGGGGGGCTACACCTGGAGGCTATCTCGCCTATTACTGGACCGAATTTTACAAAATTTCACACATATAACAAGCATAGTAATACCGCACTTATCGCTCATGGAAATTGATTTTTTTTTGCATGCGTGTTCAAAAACATTAGATCTAAAAATTTGTCTGTTGTTTTTTTTCCTAATCGAATTAGAAAAATTTTAATGAATTTTTTCCTGAGGTAGAATTCAAGTTTGCGAAAAATCCGTGAAAATCAACACTCCAGACACCACCAACAAAAATCTATTCCATATATCAAAAATTCAACAAATAAAGTTTTAGTATTACCTCTTCTCTTCATTCTGTGAAAATTTCATGAAGATTGGATGAAAAATGGTGGAGTTATTAAAAAAAGTATAGAGAAATGTCGCATTTTGAGAAAACGGCCGATAAAGAAAAATAAAATACTGACTTTATGAGGAAATGGCGGTTACAAAAATGCCCGGTATGGGAAAAAATACGGTTTTGGGGGGTTCTTATGCCATGAAATAGTTGTAGGAGAGACTGAGGAAGCTAAAAATGCCTACAACTAAAATTCCATGATTTTGAGCCGAATTTTGATTTTGGGGGTGTAGCCCCACCCCCTCCCCCTTAAAAAAATCTTTCACCCAGCAATTCCTTGTTCTGCAGCAAATACAAAATAATAACACGCTTTCAATCATAGAATGGTATAACAGGGATATATATATAATTCTATTATCGACATGAAAACTTCTTAACCCTATCCGTACGCCTGGGGCCATTTTTGTTCTCCGGGGGTTGTATTCTTCACATTTTAGAATACTTCTAGAGCAAAGATCCCTTTGCAACTTTCAGTATTTCTCAAAAAATCTTTTTGACAGACTGCTATTCCTAGTGCAGGATCGGATTCATCATCATCCAGTGCCAGATCTGCGACAGACATCGGCGATCATGGTTTTCCATTCATTCCTTTGCTCGGATGCTCTAAAACTAAAAAAAGCTACGTTTCCGTGATCTTTCCCTGTTACCCATTTGTTTAGGTTCCCTAGTTATGTTTTTTCTGTGCCCATGTATTCATTCTTTGTTGTTATGAGGCTATGTAAAGAGGAATCATCCGAAAATACTATTAGTTTGATGTTTTTATTATTAAAAGTAGGCTACAGTCGTTGGTGTAGTGCGACAACATGACAGGGGAGATTAAACAACATTTGGGGCGCACCAGTGTTCGTGAATATTAATATTAGGTCCAATTTTACACCATTTAAAATTTTACATACTGAGGTCGATTGGCTAAGAACTCAAGAATCCAAGCTATAATGTTCTTATTTATGTTCATGTTAATTAATTTCGAAACTATTATTATGTGGGGTTGGATTTTGTTGAAAGCGGATGAAAAATCAGCAAAAAGTAGGCCTATCCTGCAATAATTTACTGGAGTGTCTATGTGTTTGTAGATCTAGATCTAGATGTTATTTAAGAACGAGAGTGGTACATGTATCATTTGTTCTTTTAAAGACATATTATATTGAAAATATCAGTATGAATGAGAGAAATTGAGTAGAACACATTTTCATAATTTTACTTTTTACTCCATGGGGTCCATTCGCTTTGAGAGCTTTCTGATGACTAAAATGATCTTGAGCTCATTAACATTAATCACACAAATTTCCTTGCTCTTGTCATAGTCTTCGTCTGTGTTGTTGTCGTCTGTGCAGTCACTTTGAATCGTTTCTTTGATAGTTGTCAGCTGGTCGGAGAAGTCGTGGTTGTCAAAACGAGTCTAGATCTATATAGTGAGGCAGCTAAGTGTAAAATCATTCACATTGTCATACAAGCACCAAAATTGGCATACACATTACTACACAATAAAGAATTCCGTTTGTTCACCACTAATGTACTGACCAGGGTTGGTGTCATAATGTGTAGAAATGTTTGCCCGCCTTGGTGCGTCTCCAACTATAGTTTTTAAACATTGCCACGTTATTTTTGTGTTAACATATTCGTTATTTTTAATTTGTCACGGTGGTCTTTCAGTTTGAATTTCTTCTTCTTCTCATTTAATATTTCCTTTAACTCCTTGCTAACCCATGGCTTGGTATTTGGGTAGAAGATAACTTCTTTTTTAGATGAATGTAGATCCTTACAAAACCTGATGTAACCAGCGATAGTCTCACTTAATTCATCTATACTATTATATGAATCTTTAAAAACATTACAATTTCTACATTCAAAGCTACCTCTCAGCTTTCCTGTTTTCTTCTCTCCAGATGGCGACAACTTTTTATATTGGCTTTGAAGATTTTAATTTAGGTTTGTACTTTGGTAATAAAAGAGACATGTAAAGATTAGAGTTTCCTGTTTGAGGTAGAGAGATTCATTTGTAACAATCAGAAACATTTACATAACATAGGTCAATAGTTTTGTCCTCACGGGCTGGTACATTTGATAGAAAGTGGGGAGGGCAGAAGTTAAAGAGCATAATTGGTTAAAATCCCCAGTGGTAACAATAACAATTTATATTACACCCTCTGGAGAAGAAAATTGTCATTACTTAATCATTTTTAGGAAAGTGTCTGTGACAACTTTAACATTAGCTTGTGGTGAAAAACAAACAATGTTGACTGTTTTTTTAGGAAATTCTCTCGGTAGATAGTGCGGGCCTGTAACAAAAGTTAAACATTCAACGTCAAGGGGTACACAGTGGGAGTTTAACAGACTATTTTTGCGGCTGCACCACCTCTCATTCACATAATACACACACACACTCCTGCGCCTCATTCTTTGTTTGAGGCTATTGTTCTGTCACAACGTACCAGATGGAATCCGTCATTGCCGACACTGTTGGTAGGCATACTGTCCTTGAACCACGTCTCGCTAAATAAGCGAGGCCTCTCTATACTCGTGCATACACCTAACGTTTGCACAGGGTTCATCCATTTAATTATTTAATGACCTTGCGTTACCAGTTACGATTGTAGGTAAAAACGGTTTAAATGATCTTCTCCTCACTTTGAAACTCACTCCTCCCTTCCTTCCCCGTTTACGTGGTCTCATAATTCACGTGGTAGATCGACATTGTGTGCGGTACACTGAGCTGAAGGCCAGTCCCAAAGCTGGAACTTCACTCAAAACACTGGCATTGGTGAATTTGCACTGACACACTCAAAACAATCAAAAACAAAAGAAATATGGCACAACTGAAAGACTTAAGATCCATAGTAAGGAATTAGTTGTCACAAGACCGTGTAAAAAATGAGTAATTTATTTTAAAAATAGGCCTATTGAGATCTGTAAATGCCTCGTCGCCAGTTCCTTAGGAATTTTATGTATAAAAAAAGTCTTTTATCTGTTCCAAATTGCAACATTCTAGTACACATTTTGTGTGAGATATTCAGAAAAAATGTTGCAAAGGTTTGGGTTTTTTTGGGGGAGGGGATCGTCCTGTAAATGTAGTATTATTATCATTAACCGTTTACCTCCATTCAAAAGAAACGGAAGGAAAGATCGCAAGATCTGAACCTGCTGGGTGCTCAAGTTGATGGTGAGTGGACCTTGGGCTGGCTGGTTACCGGTTGTTGGTTGGGGATCTATGTGAGAAAATTCGGAAATATTGATAACTGGTGGAAACAATCCATTTTTTTCTATTATTCTAACAAATACTCCAAAGTTTCGTCAACTGACTCTCGGGGGTCCATTGCCTTTGGGCTCACTTTTTAATAATTTTTTAAAAATTAGTGAATATACATGTACTTACTTAAATCCACAGTCCACTTAGACTTGCCCTTGTGCGCCAAACTATGAAATTCATCTGCACTAAGAAACTGGTTTGAAATTCCAAAACAGCTGCCAAAGAGACCCACTTTTCAGCTAAAATTAACACTGTATATACTACCTGTGAACTTCTTCTTGCACAATTACACGACAGTGAATAAAAGTCATTTGCTTGGAATATTTTTCCGGGAGTTTACGTCTCCCCTACAAGGGGCATGGTAGACTCCAGGAAGAAATCTTCGTTCAAATCATCATCATCATCATCATCATCATCATCATCATCATCATCATCATCATCATCAGTACCACAAAGTAGGAACAGGATTGTGGAAATACATGTTCCGAAAAACTAGTCAGAACAGGTTATTAACATTTGGGGCCTGTAGATCTAAACGTACGCTGTTGAGGGAGATGTTCTCAGGGTATATCTGGAGGGTATTCCTACGTAGAGGTTTTTTTTTCATTTCAAGCCACCCCAGGAGGTATAAATTGGACTCATTTGACTATCAAACGAATTCCCAATTGTTTTTTTTTATCAACTGAAAAGCGTCTCAGCTTTGTTCTAGATAGAAGTAATTGTTAAAATGCTTGATGTCACAGGCAAATAATATAATGTGATATACCCCCCCCCCTTCCGGGGCAGTGCCACTAACTGTAGAAATGTCTTTAGGCCATTCCCAAAGGGGGGACATTTACATTTCTTGTTCATGCACAGTAGAATTGTAAATGGGCTGATTCATCATGGCACGTTCATAACTGTGCCTGATCTACAACAGGGAACTGCTGCTTTTTCTTTCCTAATCCTTACTATTGTCATTTTCCTCTACTTCTTTTGTATGTTTGTCACACTCTTGTGACCTGCTATTTCCTGGGTGCCTTGATAGTCGAAGCAGACTTTGTGTTGCTGAAGCTAGACAGGTGAGCAGAGTAAGTCTGATTCCCAGTAAAGACTTCTCTGTTGACACCCACCCCTTGGCGCTCACATGACCTCATGCAGTTGCGAGTGCCGTAAAACCCTCTACTAAAACTGAAACTAAAAACTAAACTATAATGTGATATGAAAAAAATGCCATTGGAACAATCATCTTGTCGTAATGCAAAGCACCAATTCACCACCACTTTCATATCACGTTGTGACACTCTCCAGTTAGTCAAGTCTTTTCTCCCTTAGGACCAAATCATGTGAGTATGAGTTACGATATCTTATATAGGAACTCAAATCTTAAAACGTCAGTCTCGATCCCAGTTGAGTGCAATACACGCCCGGCTAACAGATCACCCCATGATGTATTCATGTAAGCACTGCATCTAGTAAAACACCTTGTTGATTAGGTATACACTGACACATCCTTACACAAAACTGACAGCTGAATATCCCGTTGAAAACAAAACGAATGTGCTTACCTCCGAGAAAAAAGCGTCTTTTTAGCTTGTTCTCCTCAGCCGCACAGACAGACACTAGCAGGACAGCTCCCATTAGGAGTGCACAGATTTGTTTGGCGTTCTAAAACAGATAAATAAGGAAACACACTGATAAAATAAAAGATCACCTGTGGTTGGCCTGGGATTTTTTATCTTGAAGTTTAAAAAGAAGTTAATGAGAGGATGAGCAACGCCCACACTACTCAAAACTAAAAAAATAGGCTCACGTAAATAAAAGAAGAGAAAACGGGACAAAGGTTGACCGACACAAAAAGTAAAAGGCAACTTTTCGGTCGACGCGGTGTGATTTTTTTTTCAAAGAGTGACATGCACGAGGTGACAATAATACGAGACAACTTCGAACTTTAGAAGCCTTTGGAAAGAACAAATGTAGAGAAACGTGTATGACTAATACGGTGCGTACTTCAAATCTCAGACGCAATAACGATCAATACCTTTACTGATCAGGACTGCAACTCATATAATAAGCATAGATCTATTAAGTATCAATATATACGAATTATGGTATCAATTAACCTAGTTTTGATTGTTGCCTACAGCTTATTTTAATTCAAAGAAATATTGGGGTGACAAATTTCAATGGGGGCTCTCGTGGCCTAGAGGTTTAATGTGTTCGTCTCTCATTCAATAGGTTTCGGGTTCGAATCCGGATAGGGACGGAACATTTTCTTCTCTAATATTTTCTCCTTTCACGTCCTTTCCTGTGCTCTAACATTACTAACAATGTTTTGACGTCTGCTTTCGTCTTCACTTTCAGCCCCCACCCCCTTTGCCCCCTCATCTGGGCTCCTGACTCTTTCTGCAGTCTTTCTACTGCTACTCCTTGGCTCTTTCTTACTGCTGTCTTTCATTCACACGCCTTATCTTCTGGTAGGAAAGATCTACTCATAGCCTTCTCAGACAAGGACGAAAAGCCATGTTAAAGATCCCTCGGTGGTTCAAAATAGCTAAAATAAGTGTAGACTCTAGGCTTCGGCCGCCACCTGGGCAAAATTCAAAATTTCCAACCATCTGAAAATGTTAAGATCTAGAATCTAGTGTGTCCAGCGCGCAAATATGTCCTTATGTAAAATACTTACCAGACAGAAAATAAAATAATAATAAAAATTCAAAGGTCTTGTAAGATTGGGTATATTTTCCTAAACGTATTTGCAGTAAAAGTAAGACAGCTGATGATAAAGTACCACTAGTGGGGTACATTTCTCACTGTATTACTTCGCCGTTATAATAGAGCATGCTTGCAGCTTTGCGCAGTTGGTCAAGGCTTTGGTCTGCGTGAGAGAACTGTAGGCTGACCCAAGTGGGGTCCTGAATTTCCGTGTCCTTCTCGGAGAAAAATCTCTAGACTCTAGTTGCTCCAATGTCCTAATGGGAACTAAGCGTCCTGTTCACAAAGTATCCAATACTTATGTTTTGTGGTGAATTTGACTTAACTTGAAGTAACAATACGCATACAACAACAACAACAACAACAACAACAATAATAATAATA
>NW_004797749.1:245406-255911 GCF_000002075.1 Aplysia californica
AACAGCAAACACATCTGAATAGCTTTTTTCAACAAGTAAAGGAGAGTGGGGGAGGCTTCGGACACTTTTTACCATGTCAATTCAGCAAAAATTTAATTATGTAAAGGAAAGAGATTTCATCATTATTGTAAGCCATTTAGGTATCACCAAAAGTGGTATCAACGTTGTGCATCATCACAGTTTACTGCCAGAGTATTATATCTGAGATACCCTAAGATGTACGAAACGACCCCACTCTGCGGGAGACATAGGACAAACGTAAGGGAAATTTTGGACGAACACCGGTGACGTCAGACACCGTGTTTCATGTACCAGAGAATATTATTTTGGATAGGCAAAACTCATAGATGTACACTATACGCACTAGATATAGCACGCCCCTCTCTCGTCTTGTTGCGCGACGGCAACATTTGACAGCGGTGTCCGCCATGTTTTTTTGGTGGCAAGTTGTGTGAAGGAGTTCATGCTAAAGCAAAGGGTTAGGCATGTTTTCTCTCTCTCTCTCTTATACGCGATAGGCGAGGCTTGGTTCTTGTTGATTTTTTTTTACATGGGCGCCGAGGCGCACTATAAAATCTATATCTAAATTTACTAAATAGCAATAGTACAGCGTTCTTTCTACAACTAGATCTACACATAAATGTGTTATTGAATAGATAGAGATAGAGATATAGGCTTTTACAAAAAGAAGAAAAAAACCCCCTTATTTCTTCCTCGGCACTTAATCTACAACGTGGTTTATTTTTTATTGACTGAATCAAAGCGTATAGGGCCAATAGAACTTTTAAAAAGAAGTATGAAAAGATGTGGGTGTCATGGGAACCTCCCATAACCACCCCACCCATCTCTCCTCCTGAATCCCAATACCAACCCCCCCCCCCCCCTCAAATATATGAGTTTGGCGTTAAATTAAATCAGGATGAGCCATAGGAAAAACATTCTAGAGTTTTTCAGCCTTTGGGAGTAGGAAGGCAATGAAGCTCTTGATAAAGCAAATGCAGCCAAACAAACGATGAATACAATGACATGTACTGGTATTTTAAAAATCGAGTTAAACTTTCCCTTGTGACATTTGAAAAGGGAAACTGTATTTTTCATTCATATGTTCACTTTAAAAAAAAAGTGTACTAAATAAGTAGTGTTTTTTATGTCGGTATTAAACTTTAGTTTATATTGATTTTAAGAACTAAAGTAGACCATTTACAGCACCTAAACTAAAGCTCCTAATATTGCTGTTTTAAGTAAGTCTAATTTTGGACAATAGTAAAACAACCGTGACTACTCTGGACTCACTAAAGATAAAAAAGTGAACTTAAATGTTGTTTTGTAGCCTGGTCAATTGTTTTACTACATAGTGTAGTGATAACTGAAACGAAGCCTTTACTACGGTGTTTTTGGACAACATTCAATAAAACAAAACAATAAAAAGCACACTGTTTCAGTTTGATAAAGAAATGTCCTGCCCATTGTGAAAAAGATCTAGCTGCTAGTCAACCTTAATTTCACATGGCCCTGAACCTTATTGATGGCTCTTTATGTTTTAAAAAAGAAACCCGGAGTGACTATTTGTGTCTATAAGACACATTATGCCCTAAAATAGATGATGTAAGAAAAGAAAACAGACATCACTGAACTGCCAGAAAAAAGCAGTAATGAGTTGTTATACTACTATGTTTAAAATATATCTTAAGTCAGTGAGTCATTGTCAAGTGAGAGAAATTAGCACCTCAGATTAGTGGATCTAGCTTGGATTTTGTGATGTTTAAAGGCAAAATTGCAGTTAGATCTGATATCAATTTTTACAGAAAGGTAGGCTTTTTGATCAGACTAGGTTCTTCTTAGCCCAATCTGTAATAATGAGTAACTATAGCGCCCCCTCCCTATTTGGGCTATAAGTGCGTTACACCAGTAATGATGGAATTGGTCATTTGGGCGACATAAGACCTCATAAAATCATTTATCTACATTCATCATAATACACGTAAAGGCAGTCACACATACACACACACACACACACAAACATACACTCAGAGACACAAACAAACAAACATATACACACACACCTTCACTCCCCCCCCCCGCAACACAAACACACACACACACACACACACACACACACACACACACACACACACACACACACACACACACAAAGGCACAAACGCACTTTTCCTGGGAGGAATGCATAAAGAAAGCAGATCTTAAAGCAAGGTGCTTAATAGAGCTTTGCCTGGGAGGAAGACATAGACAACGTGGCCCTTCCAAGTGGAAGTAGGTCTATTACTTCCTTCTTTTCAGAACATGACTAACTTGATATGCTTCAAATTAGAGACATCGTCAACATTATATTATTATGTTTGAAATCCTAGGATTCAACAATGTTAATTCTGTGCCTTACTACCAACAGTACGAAAGGCCTACTATGGTATGGGCATACCATAGCATACCATACCATAGCATACCATAGCATACAATAGCATAGCATAGCATAGCATACCATACCATAGCATAGCATAGCATACCATACCATACCATCATACCACACCGCACAAGTAGCTGTTATTAATCTCTATGTGCGCCTACGTTCCTAGGGCTCCATAGAATTATTATTATTATTATTCATTTAGGCCTACTACAAAACTAAAGGGGGAAAAGTGGTAGGGGGTATTTTCTGATACCGAAAGTATGAACGGAACTCAATTCTATTATATTAAATATTGAGGGTATAGATGTTGTGCAAGAAAGAAAAAAAAAGTTCACTATCGACAATTCTTATCATAATATATTTATAGAGTATTGAGTTGACGGGGTCTCGCGGAAATGTCCTAGATTTGGCGTATAGTGGGTTTTGCAATGGAACCTTTCAGTCTTGAAAGGAACCAAGAGGGTATTTGAATCTAAGGTCCATGAATGGAAACTTTCTTGTTCATTGAATTGAGGAAGAGTGGAGAAGAAAAACCGAGAACAAAGAGAAGGAGGACCGGAGGAATGACAAGTTGCCCATCTATCTGGATTATCCGTTTTGTTTTGTTTTGTTTTTTAAACAGGTAGGTAATACTGTGCGGTGATAAAAGAGGCTGGCAATAAAGCACTGATTTGGTTTGGTCAAATAAGATTGAAGAAGGCTCGCTATGAAGGTTTGATTTTAAAGAAATTACTTCCTCTTTAATTTGGATTGGTTTTTAATGTTGTCCGAATCCTTAGTTTGAAAAAAATTAGTGGATCGATCTTGAGTTCCACAGAAATAGTTTGCTTGGTTGGCTAGTGGAGTTAAGGGACGAATGAACGTCTCTGGATTTGGGCCACAGCAAGTGAGTTTCAAAGCCAGCTGGTGTTGAATCAATGTCTCTTGTTCTCACGAGTCATGGGGTCAGCAGGGTACTTTAACTTTTTTTTTATCACACCTTAGCAAGAGAAGACAAATCTATAAATACTGTTAAACGTTTTATACCGCCACTCTTGGGGCGAGCATAAAGTTGGCGGGAAAGCGGGGCTGGCGATTAAGCAGAGGTTCCTCTCTTTTTCAGTCCCGACAGCCCAACGCCAAGGAACAAACTGTGTTTGAAAAGTGTCTTTTTTTGCGGTGTATACATTATGCACATGTATTCAGAGCCGAAAGTCTCTTTTTTCTATCTCTATTATTCTCGTGGGAGAAAGATTATCAAGTAACCAACCAGTGTGCGTTGTGGGCCGTGGGCAATGTGTATTTCTGGAGGTCAGTTCGCTAGCGGTATGGCGGGGCAAATTTACATTAGTTATTAAATAAGGAGCGTACAACCCACACAGTTGGCGGATGGTGATGTGAAGGCGCAATGTCTGTGTTTATATAGGTACTGCTTTCGGTAGACTGGCGGTGTAGCGGGGGCGGTACAAGGAAGTTTCACGGTGCAATGTTGAAGAACATGACAAGAGTCCAGCTATGTGTCTTGCATAATTTGATTGTGAGCGTGTGGGTCATTTTGTCCATGGCACAGTGATACCCCCTTTTCTTTGTTTTAGGTACTTACAATGTCTGGCTTCCTCGTGACACCGAAAACCTCTGGCTTATTATAATCGAGTTCAGGAGAAGTACGCTCTTGTTTATATAGTTTTCACAGGATTTAAGAGCTGCTTCTTGCCTGAAAATGGATTTTGAAGCTTCAAGACGTAAAACATTCTCCTCCAGGAACTCTTTGGAAGGGAATCTTTTGTTCCGTTCCTGTCTCGACAATTGTAAGCTTTTTTCTTGCTAGGGATTTGGCCAGATTTAGATCAATGGAACATTTTTCACATACGACCAGTGTCATAAAAATCGTATAAAGTCACGATGTTAGAGTCCAGACCAACAGTCCTTTCGGCCGGTCGGTTAGACGTCGGCTGTTTCCCAAGTTATTGAAGACCTCTCAGACTCGGAGGATATTTTGTAGTAGAATCAAAAGCAATCACAAGCCTTGAAGATTTTAATCCCCTATTTAATCGGTTAGCTGGGGGAGGGGGGAAGAGGGGGGGGGTACTTAGTGAGCTTGCCGTGGCTCCGGAACGAAATAGGTTACTCGTCCACTGTGACGCCCTGTACGGTACCGGAAACAGTGGTCAGGTTATTCAGAGATCACAAAGTGGGGTGCAAACATCCCTTGCTTGACGAATGTATTGTGATGTGTTGTCATCAAAGTGCAAATGGTTCAATAGGCTGCTGAATCTTTTCAACGACAAGGTTGCGTTCATGACCAGATTCCCCTTTAGCTCGGTAAGAAAAACTCCAAACAAGATCTACTATGACGCATGGCATCAACGTGTAGTAAACAGTCAATGATTGAAAGCCTTTCTATAAATCACAGTTGCGTCAGTGCCTTTCCAACTTTCCAACCATTTTGTTTCTTAGTCTGTCATCTATGTATAATTAACCACTGTGTCTGTCATTTCCTCATCTGTGCCGGGGTATATGACAAAGGCTTCTGTTTGTGACAATACGTTTTAGGCAGTTTCATGATTTTTTTTACGCCTGGGTTAGGGGCAACGGTGAAAAGTAGAGAGCAGAGAAATATGCTCTCTCAACCAGTACTTTAAATTAAATAAAAGTCCTACTAACAAATAAGATATGGATTAAGTTCAACTCCTAATGAATATTCATTGATTGGCTAGCCGTGTTGTTTTGCCTCTAAAACTTAACAACACTGTTACTACGCAGATTTCAAGGTTAATATAGCATTTTTAGCCAATTAAACAGTTTCAAAGTGCCATTAAACACATTTTAAAGCAAATTCACAGTCAATTAAAGCTAGCAACCTAACAAAATGGACTTGTTTTTGCGCGCAGCCTTCCTTCCTTCGGTACAGTCAAACTCAGATATAACAGAACAGACAGGACTTGCAGCTTTTTCCTCTTATAGTACTTATAAGCGAGTCCTGATACAACCGTTATCAAGGGAAACTACCAGTACCGTTGCACCTTCGGTTTACTATATACAATATTATACATTCGATTACCCCAGATCTTTTTCCAGAGGGCTGTTTTGCTGACACTGAGACGGAATCGATCAGTTACGCCAACACATTGTGTTTGAAAGTTTGTGTTCAGGCAAGCGATCATACAAACAGGCGAAATGTCTTTGTTGGGTCAATTTAAAAAAAAAATTGATTGATCGAAAGCGAATTAGCACGCTGGAAGATCACTGTAATATCATAGTCTGCGCAAATTGAAACCTGTTATAGCCAGGTTCATATTACTTACACTTACAGTTACAGAGGAAAAAACCCATGGGATTTGATTAATCACAGTTATATTCAAGTTCTTGTAATAACAGAGGCTGTTATAAATGGGTTGGACTGTCTGCCATTGCATTCATGCGAGCTGAACATCACTCAAAAAGATACAAGCTAACCTAGATGTTGGTATGAGATGTTAAGGAGCTCATTTTTATACATGAGTTGTAGAAATATTCGTCAACGACAATCATAAGAATTTCAAACAGTGGCGTTTTGGCTTGGCTTTGCTCGTGAAGTGGAATAGGGTTCAAATGCGTAAAATCTGCCACCCCTTACTAGACTGTTTTGTTAAATTATGTTCTCAAACAATCTCTGTTATTTATACGTAAGATGACTGGTGTCAAAGAACATGTTCATACATTTTAAGATTAGAATAAACACAAAGCCTTGTAAATATTGGTAGAAAAATCACTAAACGGCTAAAGAATAACTTTTTAATGGATCTCAATTTTTGTCTTTAAAAACAAAAAACAGTTCTTGACCTTTCCTGCCCTGTATCTCAGTTCGAGCAAATACGTGTTACCGTACCTTTCCCCAGGCGCGCACACATTTATACAGTGGGCCTTGACAATTTGCAAAACCGGCAGAATATAAATGTCCCTATTACTGTTGCTATAGTGGTACCCTGTTGTAATAGCAGAGGATCAAGTTTACATAGGCTACAACTAATGATAGACAAGTGGGCTCATTTTATAACATAGATTTCCTTGTACCAATTTAGCTGTTAGGTCATTTCTTCCTAATCCTCTACAATATATATATATACATATATATATATATATATATATATATATATATATATATATATATATATATATATATATTTATATATATATTTAGTCCGATCCTCACATTGAAAAGATGTATGCGACAGATACAGATATGCGACTCCGGAAAAACTAAAGTATATTAAAAAAAAATATGGCATACGGATTTCTTGAACTGAATCGTCGAATTGTAATGACGATGACCTTTAACTCTGCTTTGTCGACCACTGTAAAACATAAATATGACAGAGTGAGACGTGAAGAGGTGTTCAACATGCTGATAGATTTGAACATAGATTGGGGGGGGGGGGGGGGAGGGGGGGGGAAACCCAAAGAGTTCAAAGAAACAGGCAGCCATCAGAGTCGAGAGCGAGCTTCACGATCCGAATACAGGCCAATCCACAGAGAAGTACGACAAGGATGTGTCTGATCTCCGGATCTCTTTAATTTATAGTAGTGCAAAATAATATTGCGTAACATCAGCGATCGTGATAGAGTCACGGTAGGGCGGCCATAATATCTTATTATAATGGAGCTAAGCCCGTTTGTGGGGTCAGTAAAAACTTTTTACACAGGTGCCCATAAAATCTACAAAAATATGATTTAAAGGGTTACGAGGGCACATTTTCAAAGTTCGGATTTTTCAAGTTTGATGGTTCTTCCTGTAAATCGAAGATCTCAGATGTTTTCACTCTGCCATTAGCCATTTCATATTTTATTGGGGACTACTTCCGTTTAATATTGTGCTTCTTCGTGCGTGTGAGACAGCTGCTTCTTCCACTTCCAGAAATAGAATGATCTCGATATCCAACTCTGTTTGGATGTGTGCTTGACAGTGTCGATGAATACTTCAGGCCAAACTTCATTTTATTGGCTTTTTCTAGATGCATTTGGTGTAGCCATGTCCCCAACACGTTGTGTTCGTGTAGGCCCGCAAAATGTTTACGTCGTTGTATTGATGTTTTCAAAATTTTGGCGCGTATTTGGTGCTTATATTTTAGAGCAAGACGAGATCTAGATCTCTCTATATCCTAGATGTATTATTTGGAGTACAGAATTCAAGACTGATTTGGAGTAGTTAGCAAGAACAGAAGTGCCGCTTGTGCTTTGTGACTGAAGGGTCATGGGTTTGAACCCCGCCATAGGGCTGAAATTGTGTCCTTGGTACAGGTATGTTGTATGACTTTTCCTCACTTCCTCGATGTGGGAATGGGTACCCGGCGGTAGGCGGGAAAGATGTCTTGTAATAATAATAATAATAATAGATAATAATAGATAGCACTTGTATTGCGCAAATCCCCGCTCCACAGCAAGCTCCGCTTCACAATCTACATTATTATTACCCCTGCAAACCTGAGAGCATTCTGAAACAACCTCAACTTCCTGGGACGCATACAGTGCAAGCAACCATGTATAGGCGCTAAAAGACTAACATACTGACAAGATCTTTCGCTGTCCATACCCCTTCCCATCCGGGTGAATTAAAGAAAATTCGTGTCAAGTGCCTTTCCCAAGGAGACAACGTCGGGCCCGCGGCTCGAACCCCCGAACCCGCAACCTCACGATTACGAGTCCGTTAGCCTAACCACTAAGCCATCGATGCCACAATAATATGAACAAATTGCATCACGGTGTGGTGATTTCAAGCTCCATGAAATTCTAATAGAGTGGCAGAAATAGAAACGGCTATAATTAAGTGAAGGGAGAACGGAATACATAGTGATCTCGTTAATAGCTTTAAATGCCTTGGTTGTAGAATTAGATCTACCTTAGATTAAAAAAGTGACACAGATTAGAAGGAAACCCCCCCAAAAAAAAACCCAACAACAACAAAAAACGAAGATTGCAATATCTAAAGAAACATTCATTACTTTCAAGAAAATGAAACATGTGCTCTTATTCAATAGAAACACAATAATGAGCATAGAAATAAGAACCTGAAAGCGTATGAGGGGAGGCTGTGTAAGCCATCTAAATGTGGTGCGTAATATAATAATAAAAATAATAATTATAATAATAATATAATAATAATAATATAATAATAATAATAATAATAATAATAATAATAATAATAATAATAATAACAATGATGATGATGATGATGATAATAATAATAATAATAATAATGATAATTTAAAAAAATAAATAATAATAACTAACATTTATATAACGCTCAAACCCGATTACAGTACACAGGCTCTGAGCGTTTTACGGAACAAAACAACAGTAACTTAGGGAGAATAATCTCATGGAAAGCGAGGGAGACAAAATAAGAAGTGCTTAACATGTCAGATTGTGAAACATTTATAAATAGAACAAACAGAACGGGACCACTGAGATTCTTTGGCCACATAGAATTAAATAGACTAAAGGAACAATTGCTTTGTGGAAAGATAGGTTGGAAAGAAGAGCTGAATACAGAGAACGGCATACACATCTGAATAGCTATGTAACAAGCATAGGAGAGCGGGGAGGCTTCGGACACTTTTGACCTTTGGCTCCACCGGTCAATCCAGGAACAATTTATGCCAAAGAAACATGCTTCATCATTATTGTAAGCCATTTAGGTATCACCACTGGCGGTATCAGTGTTGTGCATCATCACGTTTTAATGCCACAGTATCATATCTGAGATACCCTTAGATGTCCGAAACCACCCCACTCTGCGAGAGACTTAGGACCAACGTAAGGAAAACTTGGGACGAAGAGATGTTACTTCGGGCAGTGTTTTTCATGTATCATAATTATATTTTATATATATTATATATATATATATATATATATATATAGAGAGAGAGAGAGAGAGAGAGAGAGCGAGAGAGAGAGAGAGAGAGAGAGAGAGAGAACGAGAGAGAGACATACAGATAGATAGATAGATAAATAGATAGATAGATAGATAGATAGATAGATAGATAGATAGATAGATAGATAGATAGATAGATAGATAGATAGATAGATAGATAGATAGACAGAGAGAGAGGGAGAGCGAGAGCGAGAGAGAGAGAGAGAGAGAGAGAGAGAGAGAGAGAGAGAGAGAGAGAGAGAGAGAGAGAGAGAGAGAGAGAGAGAAAAGCGAGAGGGAGAACGAGCAAGTTAGATCATTTGGGAGGCGGGCATCGAACCTGCCTGTAAGGGCCAACCCTTGCTCATATTCGAAAAAATCATCCCCTCTTTAGAATCAAATTCGGGTCTTCGGCGTACGAAAAACAAGCACCCAACCCCCATATCAAAGACACCATTAAAAACGGCATGAATAACATGCACATTCGTTGAAAATCGAAATATGGAACAGTAATCCATCAGAAGTTGAGCTGTGTGAATTGTGGACAAATGCAAGAGATCCTGGCAATTTTTTGTCACTGATTTCGTTGATTGTTTTTTATTGCATGACGTCAGGGTAAAAAATATACCTCTGGTGATTGGATTGCGCCACTGGTGGAAGGTCTTCACATTTCTTTTCTCTCCCACTGTGTGGGTGGTTAGCGGGTGATCTGGTGTGGTTTGTTGCTTCTTCTCTCCCATCAAACATATATCGTTCTTTTTTCCCCCCTCTCTTTGTTTTTGTTTTTTATTTACCCTTAAATAACACCTCTAATCTAAGTTATATTACTATCACCCATTTATGGTGCAAGTGCTGCAAAACTCTCACAAAGACTAAACCATCTCCCACTGTTGTTTCTGTCTGTATGACTCTCTTTCCCCCTGCACAAAATAACCGTTATAGTGTTGATGTACTTCTTTTTTACTTAACTTTAAACTAAAACCAAACCAAAATGAATCTCTTAAACAAAAAGACAAAAGAAACAAGAAAAGAAAAACCAGCAGCAGGAGCAGCAGCAACAGCAACATCATGAATCGTAGATCGAGCCTCTGCCTCAGATTAGGTAGAAACAATGAGGTTCACTGCAGAGCATAAATAAAAACCTAACGCCCATGATTATTTTCCAACCGGGACCCCAAGATTTAGAGCACTGGGTGCAGAGATGCCCCGCCA